>NC_134850.1:36329101-36574101 GCF_965363235.1 Mytilus galloprovincialis
AGATCATCTTGGAGAATTCGATAAACGAGATCTATGTCTTGCCGAATGGAGACGAGTACAGGCTCTTGCCAGTGTTTTCTGGTCCCGTTGGAGGAAAGAGTACCTGCCGTTACTACAACGAAGACGAAAATGGACCGAAGATCGCCGTGATCTCATCGAAGGAGACGTCATTCTTCTAAAGGACAAAAACCTTTGTCGTACCCAATGGCCCGTTGGAATTATAGTGAACTCATTTAAAAGTTCAGACGAACATGTCCGAAAAGCAGAAGTGCGAGTAATCGTTAATGGAAAAGCCACAACCTACACACGCCCTATCGTGGACATGATTCTTCTCATCGAGAATGACTGTGTATGATAAATATTATAGTGATACTTTGGATTTATATAATCAGATATTTTAGTGTGTGATATATTTGAAATAGTGATATCAGTTAGACATCAGACGGGGAGTATTCTGTTCCACATTCTATGTTTATTTCTTGTTTTCATTTTATCCGGAACAAATTGAACTGGACCGATTTCTTAAATCACCGTATTTATCGACCACTTTTAATTTCTGTGACACCGTCCGCATCAATATTTCAACACATGGAAAATGGACGACATTTCTACTTTCTGAGGAAATCGTGACATACCACTGTCAAGTACGTTTGATTCATTCATAAACTGTGATAAATTAATTTGTTTAACTCCGATATTTTTGGATAAGTGATTTATAAATACATACGAACTGTAAGTTATTTATTTCCGAGAAATGAACTGTAAATTCTACTTTCGTTTTTGACTCGATTAATAATCTTGTATTTAACTTTCATATTTAATTCGTACACATTGTAAAATATTGTATTTTTATTTCTTTCAGTTTACCAATCTACTGACTATTATGTAACCCTTTCTGGTGGAAGTTATAATTACAATTTCAAACAAGTTGTGTTCGTTATATCTTCATCGAGATTGCGATTGCAGTCACCTGGTTAAGCTAGTTGAGTCCGGCTCAGCATAAAGAGATTATAGAGGGAGGCAGGACCTTTTTCGAAACGTCGGGATCGGGTGTTTTTATGCTTAGGGGGATCCGGGAATATATTTTTCGATTTCGGGATTTCGGGATATGAATTTCTTTAAATTCTGCATCTCGGGATTTCATGTTTTTAAGCCCGGGATTTCGGAATCACGATCCCTCCAACCACCCCTCAATCAGCCTTAGACGGTCTTAGTCATTTATACAAGATTCATAACCTACCATTGGCATGTTAATAAGGCTCTCAAAAGAAAAATCACTGATGGGTGTCCCAGAAGCATATTTTATTAGACTACTAATGGTCTATATATAAGCAGTTACATTTATTGCATGTTTGAAACGGTGCAATTTTTTAATTCAATTTGACTTTTACCAAAAGATGCATTGTAGCAAAGGAGAAGAATAATTATTGTGGTCTGAGTCCAGAAACACGAAAATAATTGAATTTAACAGAAAAGAAACAAATATCGGACTTTGGAAAAAGGGAGAGGGCTTTTGATAACTTTTATGAAATTCTCCATACATAATATGTTTTACAAAAAAAACCATCCTACAACAGTTCACAAGCTGTAACTGCCCGCGATTTCGCGAGTGTGTTCTAGTCTGATTTAAAATTCAAATTAAAATTCTATTTATTACAAAATCCACACAATCAAACGTACGCCTCAGTTTGGTACGGGTTTGTTCCTGAGTGTCTGAGAAGTCTAGGGATTGCCTATTTCTAGAACTTGAACAACCATTAGATGGTATAATTCAAAAAGTCACCACGACCAATATTTACATGACTTCTTTCTTAATCAAATGCCCCTGGTATGTCTGCATTTAACAAACAAAAACAGTGATCCATATTTTCAGTTGTTATGTTTGTGATAAGATAACAAAGAAAATATCATTACACAGTACAGAACTATGTTTATTTTCAATCTATGAGTTTGAATGTCCCTAGCTCTGGTATCTTTCGTTCCTCTGTTGATCCAAATACTGCAAATTCAGAAAGCAAAACACTTTTTAGCAGTGTTGCAAGTTAAAGAATGACTAGATAAATGTCAAAGCAGAATTAATAGTACAGGGATGTCATACTCGCACTATCAATAATGTGTCCCCAGTACACGGATGCCCCATCCCCACTATCATTTTCTATGTTCAGTGGACCGTGAAAATGGGATAACAAGAATGTGCTCATAGTACACGGATGCCCCACTCGCACCATCATTTTCTATGTTTAGTGGAACCTGAAAGTGGGTTAAAATCTCTAATTTGGCATTTAAATTTGAAAGATCATATCATAGGAAACATGCATACTAAGTTTCAAGTTGATTGGAATACAACTTCATCAAAAACTATCTTGACCAAAAACTTTAACATGAAATTTGCACTATCATTTTCTATGTTCAGTGAACCATGAAATTGGGATCAAAACTCTAATTTGGCATTAAAATTAGAAAGATCATATCATAGGGCACATGTGTCCTAAGTTGTTGATTGGACACAAAAACTACCTTGACCAGAAAATTTAACCTTAAGCGGGACAGACGGATGAACGGACGGATGAACGAACCAGACCAGAAAACATAATGCCCCTCTACTATCGTAGGTGGGGCATAAAAATCTCTAATTTGGCATTAAAATTAGAAAGATCATATCATAGGGAACATGTTTACTAAGTTTCAAGTTGATTGGACTAAACCTTTATCAAAAACAACCTCGACCAAAAACTTTAACCCGAAGCGGGACGAACAAACGGGAGAACGGACGGACGAACTGACGGACGAACAGACGGATGAACGGACGAACGAACGGATGCACAGATCAGAAAACATAATGCCCATAAATGGGGCATAATAAAATACGTATTAGGAGTCAATTGAAATAATACAAGTCAAAGGCAACCCCAACAGCGAGACATCGAACGATAGTACAATACAATAATACATTACAAATATTTTTATTATAATAACATTGTGCATAACAAGAATATGTGTAATATTGAAATATTTCAATTGAATGACACCCGGCCCAACGGACCTATTGCTACAAGTCACTTTGAATAGATACTATTATTCATACAGTTTTTGAATATTTTTGTGACTTAAATAATTTATAATTTTTTGAACATATTTTGATATCCTATGGCGTCGTATTGATTGTCTACAGTTTTAAACCATTTTAGTTTTATATGTTAATATCAGTCATTGTTGTTTCTGTCTTCTAAATGTTGGTGAAAATGGTATAAATCTTGTGAAAGATATTCTTTCAAGAAGGCGAGTGATGGCGGGTATCTCATAAACCTCCGCTGAATCTTCTGTTTCTCCCATTGGTTCTCCACATTCTTCCTCTATCCCTCCTGTAGCCCAACCCACCAGGCCTCTCTCTTTCAAAGTTCCTTAAATTAAAATTTTCTTATAGTGATTTGTACATTCATCATTCAAACTATAATTTATAGTATAAACCTTATTTTGCATGTTAAGTTTTGCTAATAGATATAGGAAGGTGTGGTATGAGTGCCAATGAGACAACTCTCCATCCAAGTCACAATTTATAAAAGTAAACATAATTACACTCTCCACAATCATATACTAGAATCTGTTACATCTGCTAAGTACTTAGGCATCACATTACAATCAAACCTTAAATGGGACAAACACATAGATGACAATATATCAAAGGCCAACAAAACTCTCAGCTTCCTTCGAAGAAATCTGAAAACATCAAATCAAAACATCAAGAGCCAGGCATACCAAGCACTTGTCCGTCCCAAACTCGAATACTCTTGCTCAGTTTGGGACCCCCACACTTCAGAATCTATTTCAAAGATAGAGATGGTCCAAAGGCGAGCTGCTCGGTATGCCTGCAACAGGTATCATAATACTAGTAGTGTATCAAACATGCTGAACACACTAAACTGGCCTATTTTGACACAACGCAGACTGCGTGCACGACTGGTTATGATGTACAAGATCACACATCAACTTGTTGCTATACCATCTAGCACAATTCTCATTCCATCAGACTCAAGAACCAGAAAACATCATCCTCACACCTTCAGACATATTTATACATCAAAAGACTCGTACAGATTTTCATTCTTCCCATACACAATAACTCAATGGAATCTTTTACCAACCACAGTAGTAAATACACAGACAGTCGACTCTTTCAGAGATCAGCTAACATATGCTGTTCTCTCCACTATTATTTAAAAAACTTCATCTCATGTACATAGTTTTAATCACTACATCTGTTCTTTGCACTGTTTGTAAATATAACTTAATTTTAATAAATAGGCCACGTATGCACCAGTTATTAATCATCTTTATTCAGATGGAAAACTGGAAAACTTAAAGAAGAAGAAGAAGAAACCATTATAGGTCAAGGTACGGTCTTCAACACGGAGACTGTATACCAATCTTTCAATTAGATAGTCTTCGTGCGTGTGGCCTTCAACAATGAACAAAACCCACACCGCACAGTAAACTATTTATGTTATAAAAGGTCCCGAAACTGGTCAAGGCCACTATGAAAACATTGACTGATTAACGGATATTATCCCCGGAGAAGTGTTTTTTTTTTATGTTTTTCGTATGAATTACATTTGAGAGTATAAATTGGATTTACAGAATAGAGACAAATAGGATTAAATATAGAATAAAGGACCTGAAATATTATCAAAAGAGAAAACTGAAAATAACCAATAATGAATAAGGGATAACGGGGTTCTGAAGTATAAAGAATAGAGAAAAATGGCGAAAATGAACAAAAAATAGAAAATGTGATGGTCTAAAATTTAAAGAAAAAACACGAAGGACTCCCAATCCAGACTTCTCATATAGCAAATAATGGACACTTATACTCACCAGGAACTGTGTTATCAAGGAAACATGCTGTAAATCCACCAGAAAGATTAGGATTGCTCAGTACCATTTCCAAAAATTCATCAAGCTCTTGAATTCCTGAAGCACAAATAGGAAAAATGTTCACTCGAGTAAAATATATAAGAGTATGATATAAAAATGAACATGCATGAGCTGAAATACAGGAACAGACAAAAGTCCGAATATTTCAAAATGAATCTCACATAAAGATAGTCGTTATAAATTGAAGCATTTGATGAATTTGAAGACTATGCGAGTGAAACAAAATTCAGTAAAATTTACTATACATTTTATTTTTAAACACCCACTTATAGTGCACACCTACAGTTACTAACCTTCTATATAGTTTGACCTCTGGTGGAGGGTTGTCTCATTTTAAATCATACTACAGAGTGGTGTGTTTAAAATATGTAGGTCTCGATGTAGGTGCGCTACTCACCTGTTTTTATAGAAGCCACGTTATTTGAAGCCCAGAAAGGTATCATCAATCCAATCATTATGGCAATGCCAATAATAGACAAATTCCTACTTGAATTTATGTCTATATACTGTACATTTGACATTATTAATCCTATAAACATTCCAAATCCTAAAACTTGCACTCCTCCTAATACTGGATAAGGTATAGTTATAAACACAGCAGCGAATTTACCAACTATCGCACAAACTATCAACATCAGAGCAAATACCTGATAAACAAAACGACTGGCAACCTGGAAAACAAAAAAAAAAAAATCATTGTCAAAACTAATAGGTTTAGCCAATCTTTTTCTTCAGATAATGTCTATCAGGAATATGACAATTGTAAGTATGCATTCGTTCCATTGGTTAATATCGATGATCGTTTGATTTTGTCTTGTTTAAAGGACTATTGATTAGTTCTCGTCCTGTACATGCATGAAATGTTTGCCACTGGACGATAATTAATCATTAATCAATTAAATGGATTGAAATGCTACTGTTTTTCGGTCCAACTGTATATTGCTTCCTCAGACAAAACTCATTTATTTTCTCACAAATATTCTTTTAAAATGTTAATTGAATAAAACCTATAGTGCTAAGATATAAAAATGACATCAAACATCATATCTTAACAGGAGAAGAATAGCACTAAAAGGATATAGATAACCTTCTCATGCCTGACCCATCTCAATCTTTTATGGAATAACACTTTTTTTTTTAAAGCGCTTAAATATCTTTTTCAAATTGTAACGATTTAATATAGCTGTTTATTTCTTGTTCATTTTTCCATTATCGTTTCTACGGACGGTATCCAAGTGCAAGTTTTATTTACTCTACCCTCTCTACCTACTCCTTTTTGTACCCACTTAACATAATTTATACATAATTATCATAATATAAATTCATGTAGTTTATTAAATCGAAAACAATTCTTTTATAATGGCCATCAAATTGGTAGCCTTATCAAAGCAAATACCCGTGTTATACCAATACAGCCGATGTGAGACCCAAATGTTGTTGTTCCATGTCCAGTTCCGAAGATTCCGGAAACAGCACACATAATTCCTTCTACACTGATTCCTCGATTAACTGCATGCACGGGTGGAGGAGGGATATGTGACATTTTGGCACATGCGTAATAGTCTGCAATCGAGTCTACTACCGATGTAAATGTTGCAGTTAAGTATGCAACGAATATTCCAGAATTAAAACCGATGCCACCAAATTGCCCTGTAAGAAATAAAAACACTTAAATAAGAACATTTAAAACATACTATGGAGACTTAAACAGTTCTAAAGAGGACAGTTGCCAATGTTGAATTTGGTGTCGTTATATTGTTTTGATTCGAGCAAAAAATCAATAAAGCAACGGAATATCTTATTATCCGCCTAGTTCTTAAAAAATATTGAAGATATATTTGTTTTCTTCATTTTTAAAAGCCATATATAAGTGGTATGTTTCAGATAACATTCAGATAGCGCGCAATATATTCCTTGTGCATTATCTTTTTTTTTTTCCCTTAGCCTAACTTCTAAATTAAATTTCATCGTAAAATTAGGGCAACATTAGTTCAATTATCAAGAATTAATAAAGATGAAATACACCCAGGCAAACAAAAAAATGGAGCTAGACTGCATAAGTCACCAAGGCTAGCGTCACCTATACCATGCCTGCTTCGCCTGCCGTATGAATCATGACTCAGTCAAAACTTTCCAATCGAGACAAGAGAAAATCGGTTAAATTGCAATCTTCCATTTTCTGTGGAATGTTTTCATCTTTCTTTTTTCCTTCTTTTCTTCATGGTGCTTATTGTCATTTTTTCCTTTGTTTCTTCAAGGTTCTGATTATCTTTTACCTAGTTGTTTCCATGGTGCTAATCGTCATTTTTCTTTGTTTTCTTCGTGGTGCTTATTGTCCTTTTTTCCGTTGTTTTTCTTCAAGGTGCCGATTGTCCTTTTTCGAGTTTTCTTCATTGTGCTGATTGTCTTTTCCTTGTTTTGTTAATTGTTCTGATTGTCAGTTTTCCTTGTTTTCTTCATGGTGCTAATTGTCATTTTTCTCTTGTTTTCTTCATGGTTCTGATTGTCATTTTTTCCTAGTTTTCTTCGTAATGTTGATTTGTCTTTTTTTTCGACTTATTATTTTAACCTCAATCTTTGTCGTTATTGTTGTTCTTGTGTTGAAAGTTCTTTTTCATTTCATTTCAATGAATGTTTTTTTTTTTAAATGTACCTGGATGGGGCAAATAAAACCAAGGCGTTGTTTCAATAACATGACTTCTAGCATCTGTTCTGGCTTCGTATTCTTTCTGGGTTTTATCATTTGATAGGACTCCTGCTGATGTAAATATTGCAGCAATGCTCCAGCCTACCAATATGGCGATCAACATCTGCATAATATAACAGACTAATTTAGAATTAATTATAACATGATTGAGATGGGATGTGAGAAGCAATCAAAACATAACTTTTTGTCTTACAAGTAAACTTTGAGACGACAACACACAACAAACAAGCAGAATACTTCAGTTTTTAATATTAATTAATTATGGGGAAAACCTGTTTTCTAATTCGACATAGAACTTTATTACATAGGTAACAAGCGTGGACACAGATGAGTGTGGATAGTATGTTTGGATGTTTGACAGTGTCTTATGACAAAAGGAGTTCTATGTTTTTCCTATATGGTGTTATTAACTGTGTTGCATGATGACAACTAATCTGAGCATAAGAAGTGTTGTTTATTTAATAGTTAGTTTTTATGCTAAAGACGGGCATGGAAGAGACAGTAATTACATTACTTACCAAATGATTATGATAGAATATGTTCCACATGTTTGATTTTGGATACATTTTGTAGCTAGGAGAGCAACGCAAGATAGGTTCATTTGTTCATGTTTTTTTTCTTAATGGGAGATGATACCTAGATTTTTACATGGGTAACAAAATTAGTGTCGGTATCATATGAAGAGTAAATACTAAGAAAATACATTCAAACGGACCTATCACATTATTATAATAATTATTTGTAGATTTGTGAATCAAATGACATAAAAGTTACATACAGATAAAACTTGTTGTAACGGATATCTAACGATGTGAAATCCTCTGTCACTTGTCCAGAAAGGTAATGGCATTCTCCATCCAGCTAAGTATAAAGATGTGATCAAGGAAATTATCACTGACCTGTAAAACAAAAGTGCGCTTATGTATTTATTTTTATACTGCAATTAGCCAACTATAGTACACATGTACCACATTTATACATACAAATTGGAATTGTACAAATAGAGCCTCGATCATGTTTGCCTACTTTATTGTTTAGCGAACAGCAATGTTAATAGGCTTTAGTTTACGATGTTTTGTTATATTTTGGATGAATAAATATCAAAATTGCGCTGTTGGACTATCTTCAAGCTTTCCTAATTTGGTGATCTGTTTAGCAATCATTTAGAATGTTAGAGTCTACACAATAAACTGTGACACTGTAATTTGAAGTGAAGATTGGAAGCCTCTTTGAAAATGACATCTGCCTTAAATTTCTTGAATATGATCATTACTGAAAAGATCTAAAACTTGACCATTTTGGCATTTTCCACCATTTTAATAAACTATTTTAGTGCGTATACTTGCTTTTTATGTCAGCTTCTTAATATGTGCTAGGTTTTTGCTGTTTGTAATTATTTATTTGCATGCCAGACTTTATTTTATTTGCTGCTGAACTACAACCAGACGCTCCAAATAGCTTTCCATAGACAGTTGTGCCATATAGGCCGTTGTTTGAGATTAGACATAAACCCCAACGTAAGAGGCTCCGTGTAAACGTTCATGTCACCGTGGTCGTGGTAACCCTAGTAGAAACTTGTTGGATATGTTATTATTATACTACTTTTTGTATAAGTTTTTATATTCGATACAAAAAAATCATTTGACATCATGTTTGATATCATGCCGAATTCACTGAAATTCTACCATATTTGAAATAGGTATTTCTTAGAAAACCATGGTCTCACCCTGAAATCTTATTCAAAACAAGCAAATATATAAAATCAATCCAACAGAAGTATTTATCTTACATGCTAGATATACCCCAGTGTATAGCACAAAAGTTCGCCATTATTTTAAAAACGGCTAAGGCAATGAGCAGAATGGTTGGAATGACTGTGATTGGTCCAATAAATCTCATCAGAAATCCTACCATTCCTGTTAATCCTAAAAATGCGTGAATACATCCTGCTGCAATTAAGGATCCTGAAAGCTGTAAATAATAAAACATTTAACACATAGTCGGTCACTGCATGGTCAAAATTATTTTTTTTAATCATTTTTTATACAAAGCAAGGTCAAGAGACTAAAACTGTTTACAGAGTGCTATTAGTTTTGTCTATTAGTGTTTTTAAGGAAATGCACGGCTTTAAAAAAATAAAGCTATTGTTTGTTTTACTAAAATTATCTTATGTTTGCTGCTTATAGAGTAAGAGTTTGCAGATCTAGAGAGAACATTGTTTGTTCATAATGTTTATTGACAATGCATTGTCATCTTTGCTATGCTCTTTTAGTAATTCAAGGAGGGTTGAACAGAGCAGTTCCAACGTTTGATAATGCTAGTGGAAGACATGCAGATAACGGATGCATCTCATTAACTTCAATCATCTTACTAAGTATGGTTTTTGGCTATCTACTTTGTGTATGTTGATATTGATTTCAATTAACCGTTCATATTTTTCAAATTCAAAATACCACATTCATTATGTATACTCACAATTGTAAACCTTGGATATATTATCGTCTCTCGTATATGTTCTTTTGTGTTGTTAAAATATGCAAAACTTTGGTTTACTAAAAAACAAGACATTTTTCAATTAAAATAGTTGATTTGTTAACAAAATATTATTGTTTTGAAGAAACTTAGATCGAGTTATTTGTGAATTTTTGTCAGGATTTAAAACAAGGAATATTAAAACATTAAAATGTATTGTTCTCGCAAGGTTTTCAAACACCCAATGCATAAATATCAATTTAAGACAAACTTATACATAGGAAAGACATATGTAACCACTTTTTAGAATCTATATTAAAAGTGATAACAAATTATATAATAAGGGTGTTTTAATACTGTACTCAGCCACGTTCGGTCTGGTTTTCAAATGCGTCCATGTGCGTAAAAGATGGATCTGCATGACAGTTTAAACTTTTGATCCTGTATATTGAAAAAAAAAACTATATTTCAAGTGGCAGACACAATTACCCTCTCTGTATCTGTGTGACTATTTTTTCAGATTCTATGACATGGGTTTTCAGGACGAAGTCAATAACACAGCCTTTGAAAACTAAAACAGCCATTGAAAACTAAAAGAGTAAAAAAAAAACACAATGCAAACTTATATTTAGAAGCAGAAGCAATAACAATCAATTTAGATCTAAAGTAGAGATAAACCTCCTGCAGTCCAAAAAAGGCACCCGTATTCGTTGCAAGTAAAAATTAAAAGTTCATGCATTAAATTATTCAAGTTTACCTTTCGATGGAGAAAAATAACCTACCGCCTGTGTTGTTCAGAAAACTATTGTGATCTGAGTTACATTTCCACTCTTCTAGGTTTGTTATAGCTAGTAGCGGTATAATGTAGGATGTTGTTGGTCCTTGATAAACAGGCATTCTGAAAGTGTAATGAGTAATGATAATTGAATCCATCAAAAGTGGAAAGCAATAGGGATATCAGAATAAGTGTATAAAGGAACAAGCTTAATAAATCACAATAATCGAAATCGCATCATCGATTCCCGAATAATTAGATTGTTAGACAGTTTTGGAATGGATCCATATTGTTGTAGGTTGTAATTGCCATATACAATATGGGTTTTGGTCTTGTTAAAGATTGGTACCATATACGTTGTGAGTATATTGGTGTTTGTTGTAGGATGTTACAATATACAGTATGGGTATTGGTCTTTGTTGAAGGTTTTAACCATATACAGTAGGGGTATTGTTCTATATTCCGAACACACAAGAATAAAGTGGAACTCGTCCTAAATACATTGACTACATACTAATGATACTTTGCGTAAACGATTCATTACGGTTACATTCAGCTAATTACCTTACACCAAATGTAACTTGTACAAATGTTGTCAAACCACTCAATAAAATTGTAGTTGATAATAATCTAGCTTTCAATTCGTCATCATCCCGAGCACAAGTTACCTCTGCTACCAATATTACAAGTGTCAGATTCCATGGCAATGCCAACAGTGTGTTCTAAAAATACAACCAAAGCTAAAAGATGATATATGATGATGTCCAAAAATGACTTCGATCTGTTTACGGGAATCCAAGAAAATTCGCCATCACGTCACAAAATTGCAATGATTTAACCTGAATTCATCCACTTTACTTTTGTACAGATATAAACTTTACTCTTTGTCTTTTAGTAGAGTGCACAAAGAAGAAAAATATCTCCTGATTTTGCAGATAATTAAGATAAGAAGCTTATTTTCAATCTTTAGTTAGTTAATTTACATATAGCTACCTTTTGATTTCAACATGCTCGCAAAACGAGTATTGATAGATCCGAATCACTGAATTCTTAATTCAGATAAGTCTATTTTTCATTTTCCCCCACAAAATGATTCATGTGTAGTTAATTTTTTTACTATCTTAAACTAGAAAAAATGAAACTGTCCAGCAAAACAGTGGTTTTGATTTGTTATCCGTTAATGTCGTTCCAAGTTCATAGCAGGATTTGGTGAAAATATAGGACGAGGTATGTTAAATCTAATTCTGTGATATAAACTTTTTTCAAGGTAATTGAACTTAAACTTCTGTGACCATGAATATATATCCAATACTAACATCACAGATGAAACAATATGATTGAAGGTCACAACAATACTGCATCATGGTCACAGCAATACGGTATCGGTTTTGTTTTCTGATATGTTTTAAAAGAAAATTTCCCTCATGCAAAGCGCTGATTCCTTTCACGGATTTGGCTATACTTTTTGGACTTTTTGGATTATAGCTCTTCATCTTTTATATAAGCTTTGGATTTCAAATATTTTGGCCACGAGCATCACTGAAGAGACATGTATTGTCGAAATGCGCATCTGGTGCAAGAAAATTGGTACCGTTGATTTTATTTTAAAACAAACTCTTTATAGGTGTTCAATACTGTTCGAGACCAAACTTCAATTGTTATTCCCAAAATAAATACATTTGTTATTCCCAAACTTCATACAATTGTTATTACCAAAATAAATACATTTGTTATTCCCAAAATTCATACAATTGTTATTTCCAAACTTTATACCATTGTTGACTGAACTTGTACCGGCATTAAAGTTGCATGTGCCATGCAGGTAGACCAGATGTTGAAAACTTTAGACATACACACGACAGCACAAATTTACCTAGAAAAAATGTAAACCACACCACATAGCCAAAACGGAAATATATATAGTCGCAAAACAATAAACCATTGCAGAAAAAGTAACAAAATTGATACGGAAAAGTATTGACAGGGAAAATGTTCATAATTTATCAAATAAATATCATTTCGGAATATACATACTCTGTACAATTATATGCACAATGAGTATATATAGGCTCAGGCATTTTGAATTTAGAGCTTTTCATTTAAATATTATTATAATAGTTATACTTATAGAAATGGGTATTAAAATAATCGAACTATATAAAGATTCTCACCTGAAAAGCAAAGAAAAGGGTGGACTGCAATGCCGGTCTGTCGCTTACTTTATACAACAACTTAGCTGATTGGTCTTCTATCACAACAGAGTCAGATTCAGGGTCTTTCTTTTCCTTTAGATTTGAATGAATAAGACAGTACTCCTCTTGGTTTTCTGAATCACAGTTCTCTATTGACCGCTCTTTGGTCATTTGGAGTTGCTCGTTTTTTAACCCCTCTGTCATGTCTTTAATCTGAGTCTTATAGATTGGTGCAATTCCTTCACTGTTCTTTATCATTCTATTATCTATTTTATGGACATCATCATTGAATAAGTCATTCTCTGATGTCATTTCGAATTACAATAGTGTATGCTTATTTACCTTATGTAAGACCAAATACTATTATTAACACTTCTTACTGTATATTTGTTTTCGGTAGCCATGTACTCAAGTTATCAAGGAGTGATAGTGAATATTTTTTCTACATTATGCATAGATCAAGGCCAAATCTAGGTTGACTTTAAGCATGTTAAGCCATGATTTGTTTACTAGTATATGGTTATGGTAATTTAGTGCACCGATTTTGACCCTGTATGCTGCAAATTAAAAGTGGCTAAATAATGCAATATGATTTTGTTTAGATTAAAATGCCGTGGCACGAGTAAAGCCACCATGTTCTAACTGTTTTTAATGGGAACAGTGTATCTAATTATATTTCTGTTCCTGGTATTAAATTAAGCTTTTGTTTAGATAAAGAAAATCTGAATAAGGTGTTTTGTGTCAAACTGATTTATCTTACCATTACAACCATTTTACAGTAAGAAAAGATAACATGTAGACTTTATAGTGAATGTACAGTAACACGCTGTGTTTTATAATTGCAAGCCAAATGTTGAAAAAGAAAAAAAAATAATACCAATATACCTTGGGTTGTACATGTCAAGTTTAATACTTCTATATATATGCTTATTTTATTATTTTTTATGTGAATTGAACAATTCTTATATACTCGGTCCGTGTAACACTTATCAATTCAAACTTTAAAAAAGTTTTGAAATTTTAGATTTTTGGAATTTTGATCAAAGTTTTAAAATATTAAAATTTCAAATTGTGCAAAAGTTTTGAAATTTTGAAATTTCAACCAAATAAATAATTAAAATATCAAAATTCTAAATGTCGTTTTTAAATCTGATAGTTTAGAAATTTGATCAAACTTTTAAAATACTAAACCTAACGGTCCGTGTAACACTTATCAATTCAAAGTTTTAAAAAGTTTTGAAACTTTAGATTTTTAGAATTTTGATCAAAGTTTTAAAATATCAAAATTTCAAATTGTGTAAAAGTTTCGAAATTTTGAAATTTTAACCAAATTATTAAAATATTAAAATTCTAAATATCGTTTATAAATTTGATAGTTTACGAATTTGATCAAACTTTAAAAATACTAAACCTAACGTGCAATTTTGATTATTTCACTTTTTGAAAGTTTGATTTTTTAATTTTTGATTAAAATATCAAAAATAGAAAGGGGTTAAAAGAGGGGTACCTGTAAACTCTGATGTAAACACGACTCTGATAACAATCATTCTTAGTTATAAATAAATAACACGAAATATATCAAATCATTTTTAATTACAAAATAAATAATGGAAAGAAGAAGCCCTTTTATATATATATATATAAAACATATTAGACATCACATGGGATAACAGTATCCTGAAATTTTAAGGTTGTGCATCTATCAAAAAAAAAATTGTTAACCCTATTTAAACCATAATTAAATAAGTTGATTTAAATCTCTTATATAAAGTTAGCGTTTGAGATAAATAATTCAGAGCTATTTGGTGTTCCCAGTGCCCAACATTTAGAAGTAACAGTGAAAACTGACCAACTCACAGTAAACCAAATAGTATTATTCGCCTTTTTGACGTTCCTGATGAAGGTAGTTCCAGAAAAAGCGCTTCGGTCGCATGCAACTTTAAACGTTTTGTTTTCTTTTTTGTCGATTGCATGACGATAATATATTGCCTTTTTATGATCTACTTCAGTTCCAAGAAATAACACGGAAGGAATACTTTTAAAATGTATAGCTTCGCAATGAACGTTGTGCTAGGCGCGCTTCAGCTGGCCCCTAGAAAAAGTGTATTGGTTCAGTGATTATAGACGTCATACTAAACTTCGAAATATAACAATAAACTAAAATTAAAATCATACAAGACTTAAAAGGACAGAGGCTCCCGAATTGGGACAGGCGCACAAATGCGACGGAGTTAAACATGTTTCGTGAGATAACAACCCTCCTCTACACCTCTAGCCAATAAAGAATGAAAAACACATAGTAATACGAACAGTTAAACGCACTTGAAAAGGAAATGCAAGTCCTATGTCAGAATAGGAAACAAACGAAACTAATCAAAATGACAATGATAACAAATTAACAAAGGACTTAGTGTATTATATATAAAGCTAGCAGTTACTGTCATACGCCAGCTCCAGACATCAATTAAACTGATTGAAAGGTTATGTCTTCATTAATTTCTATGCACACTCTCTCCCTGTTGTATTTATTGCTAATTTGTTCCGGAACATTCATGAGATATGCGTCACTGGCAACAAAAACTCGATAATTTAAAATAGGTTGTTTACGTACAAATTACGAAGAAACTAAGAATTCAACTCCCTCGGACAAAGTAGCCCTTATAGATGGATTTTGATATGCGTTAACTCCACTTTGGCCACACACCTCTTCAATTTTTTTCGGTTCTTATTTTTCTTGACTTTCAAATTTCAGTTTTCAGCGTTCCGTAGTTGAATTCTTTACTTAAAATTCAGCGTTTTACATTGTACTGGTTTTTCGAGAGCAACATTGGTGTATGGCCAAAAATGGAAAAATCCATCATGCAGCTGACACTGTGGCTTCTCTTTACACGCCCCATTCTGACTGGATGTACCTGTGTTCTTTTAGTTTGCTAAAAGTCGATTGTCGTACGATAACTTAAAAATGTTCAAATAGCAAAATGCAAATAAGGAACAATAATATCCCTTAATAAAAAAAAAAATCCCTTTCCTTGTATTTACTATTTAAAAACAGTGATCTAGGACCCATAATGGAGCTACATGTACGTATATGATAACCAGTCCAAACGTTGTCTATAAGGGAGCAACCATTTAACTTTAAAAGTGGGGTGTTGTTGTTTTGTCGAAGCGGTAACAATTTTGTTAAGTATATCGCTGATAAAAATTTTAATTTGAAAAGAATTTTCAATTTTCAAAATGCTGACACCTTCAAATAGATAGATGGGCGCTTAATGTAGTACAGCGGCAACTATTACATACATATGAATGCTGAAAATAATGTTTATGGTATACGTTTATATATGATATGAATGGTTTCAACTTTTACAAAACCAGAGCTATAAGTTTGATATAAACGTTTAGTTTATTTGGCCTTTTTAATTTTATTTGACTTTATTTGAATCGAGCACCACTGATAAGTCTTTTGAAGACGAAACGTGCGTCTGGCGCAAAAACCGGCAAAATTTATATCCCGGTATCCATCTATGATGAGTTTATGTAGATACCTTGTAACAGTATCTTGGCTCCAATCTACTAATATTTGGTCTGAGTACTCTTAATTTCAGCGTAAATAAGATAAACATATCAAAAACCTCTCACATTGTTGACTAGCACAACCTTAATTGGGACACCATGCATTCAGTATTCCTACCGTACCAAAAAATATTAACTGAAATCATTGATACAAGGCAATATAATTATGATCGTCATACAACCGATAAAAATGAAAACATAACGTTAAAAGTTACGACCGAAGCGCTTTTCTGGATCTACCTTCTTAGGGAACGCTCAAAGCTGAATATTAAGGGCCAACAACTTACAAAGAACAGATTAAATGATATATTCTTTAGCCAACATGATTGCAGAAAGTAAGAAGTCGTAGAGCAAAACAGAAAAAAAATGAAATCAAAAGAGATAATACACCGTGTATTGAGCCTTTCTATTGCTAAGAGCAATTATTTCGTTACGCATTTTACAGGTACCCCTCTTTTTGCCCCTTTTCTATGTTTGATATTTTAATCAAAAATTTAAAAAATCAAACTTTCAAAAAGTGAAATGATCAACATTGCACGTAAGGTTTAATATTTTAGAAGTTTGATCAAAATCCTAAACTATCAAATTTAAAACAATATTTAGAATTTTAATATTTTGATAATTTGGTTAAAATTTCAAAATTTCAAAACTTTTACACAATTTGAAACTTTGATATTTTAAAACTTTGATCAAAATTCCAAAAATCCAAAATTTCAAAACTTTTTTAAACTTTGAATTGATAAGTGTTACACGGACCCCTAACGTGCAATTTTGATTATTTCACTTTTTGAATGTTTGATTTTTTAAATTTTTGATTAAAATATTAAAAACAAAAAAGGGGCTGAAAGAAGGGAATATGTTAACACGGCTCTGATTATAATCATTCTTAGTTAGGAATAAATAGCAAGAAATATATCAAATCGGTCCGTGTAACACTTATCAATTCAAAGTTTAAAAAAGTTTTGAAATTTTGGATTTTTGGAATTTTGATCAAAGTTTTAAAATATCAAAGTTTCAAATTGTGTAAAAGTTTTGAAATTTTGAAATTTTAACCAAATTATCAAAATATTAAAATTCTAAATATTGTTTTAAATTTGATAGTTTAGGATTTTGATCAAACTTCTAAAATATTAAACCTTACGTGCAATGTTGATCATTTCACTTTTTGAAAGTTTGATTTTTTAAATTTTTGATTAAAATATCAAACATAGAAAAGGGGCAAAAAGAGGGGTACCTGTAAAATGCGTAACGAAATAATTGCTCTTAGCAATAGAAAGGCTCAATACACGGTGTATTATCTCTTTTGATTTCATTTTTTTTCTGTTTTGCTCTACGACTTCTTACTTTCTGCAATCATGTTGGCTAAAGAATATATCATTTAATCTGTTCTTTGTAAGTTGTTGGCCCTTAATATTCAGCTTTGAGCGTTCCCTAAGAAGGTAGATCCAGAAAAGCGCTTCGGTCGTAACTTTTAACGTTATGTTTTCATTTTTATCGGTTGTATGACGATCATAATTATATTGCCTTGTATCAATGATTTCAGTTAATATTTTTTGGTACGGTAGGAATACTGAATGCATGGTGTCCCAATTAAGGTTGTGCTAGTCAACAATGTGAGAGGTTTTTGATATGTTTATCTTATTTACGCTGAAATTAAGAGTACTCAGACCAAATATTAGTAGATTGGAGCCAAGATACTGTTACAAGGTATCTACATAAACTCATCATAGATGGATACCGGGATATAAATTTTGCCGGTTTTTGCGCCAGACGCACGTTTCGTCTTCAAAAGACTTATCAGTGGTGCTCGATTCAAATAAAGTCAAATAAAATTAAAAAGGCCAAATAAACTAAACGTTTATATCAAACTTATAGCTCTGGTTTTGTAAAAGTTGAAACCATTCATATCATATATAAACGTATACCATAAACATTATTTTCAGCATTCATATGTATGTAATAGTTGCCGCTGTACTACATTAAGCGCCCATCTATCTATTTGAAGGTGTCAGCATTTTGAAAATTGAAAATTCTTTTCAAATTAAAATTTTTATCAGCGATATACTTAACAAAATTGTTACCGCTTCGACAAAACAACAACACCCCACTTTTAAAGTTAAATGGTTGCTCCCTTATAGACAACGTTTGGACTGGTTATCATATACGTACATGTAGCTCCATTATGGGTCCTAGATCACTGTTTTTAAATAGTAAATACAAGGAAAGGGATTTTTTTTTTTATTAAGGGATATTATTGTTCCTTATTTGCATTTTGCTATTTGAACATTTTTAAGTTATCGTACGACAATCGACTTTTAGCAAACTAAAAGAACACAGGTACATCCAGTCAGAATGGGGCGTGTAAAGAGAAGCCACAGTGTCAGCTGCATGATGGATTTTTCCATTTTTGGCCATACACCAATGTTGCTCTCGAAAAACCAGTACAATGTAAAACGCTGAATTTTAAGTAAAAAATTCAACTACGGAACGCTGAAAACTGAAATTTGAAAGTCAAGAAAAATAAGAACCGAAAAAAATTGAAGAGGTGTGTGGCCAAAGTGGAGTTAACGCATATCAAAATCCATCTATAAGGGCTACTTTGTCCGAGGGAGTTGAATTCTTAGTTTCTTCGTAATTTGTACGTAAACAACCTATTTTAAATTATCGAGTTGTTGTTGCCAGTGACGCATATCTCATGAATGTTCCGGAACAAATTAGCAATAAATACAACAGGGAGAGAGTGTGCATAGAAATTAATGAAGACATAACCTTTCAATCAGTTTAATTGATGTCTGGAGCTGGCGTATGACAGTAACTGCTAGCTTTATATATAGTACACTAAGTCCTTTGTTAATTTGTTATCATTGTCATTTTGATTAGTTTCGTTTGTTTCCTATTCTGACATAGGACTTGCATTTCCTTTTCAAGTGCGTTTAACTGTTCGTATTACTATGTGTTTTTCATTCTTTATTGGCTAGAGGTGTAGAGGAGGGTTGTTATCTCACGAAACATGTTTAACTCCGTCGCATTTGTGCGCCTGTCCCAATTCGGGAGCCTCTGTCCTTTTAAGTCTTGTATGATTTTAATTTTAGTTTATTGTTATATTTCGAAGTTTAGTATGACGTCTATAATCACTGAACCAATACACTTTTTCTAGGGGCCAGCTGAAGCGCGCCTAGCACAACGTTCATTGCGAAGCTATACATTTTAAAAGTATTCCTTCCGTGTTATTTCTTGGAACTGAAGTAGATCATAAAAGGCAATATATTATCGTCATGCAATCGACAAAAAAGAAAACAAAACGTTTAAAGTTGCATGCGACCGAAGCGCTTTTTCTGGAACTACCTTCATCAGGAACGTCAAAAAGGCGAATAATACTATTTGGTTTACTGTGAGTTGGTCAGTTTTCACTGTTACTTCTAAATGTTGGGCACTGGGAACACCAAATAGCTCTGAATTATTTATCTCAAACGCTAACTTTATATAAGAGATTTAAATCAACTTATTTAATTATGGTTTAAATAGGGTTAACAATTTTTTTTTTGATAGATGCACAACCTTAAAATTTCAGGATACTGTTATCCCATGTGATGTCTAATATGTTTTATATATATATATATAAAAGGGCTTCTTCTTTCCATTATTTATTTTGTAATTAAAAATGATTTGATATATTTCGTGTTATTTATTTATAACTAAGAATGATTGTTATCAGAGTCGTGTTTACATCAGAGTTTACAGGTACCCCTCTTTTAACCCCTTTCTATTTTTGATATTTTAATCAAAAATTAAAAAATCAAACTTTCAAAAAGTGAAATAATCAAAATTGCACGTTAGGTTTAGTATTTTTAAAGTTTGATCAAATTCGTAAACTATCAAATTTATAAACGATATTTAGAATTTTAATATTTTAATAATTTGGTTAAAATTTCAAAATTTCGAAACTTTTACACAATTTGAAATTTTGATATTTTAAAACTTTGATCAAAATTCTAAAAATCTAAAGTTTCAAAACTTTTTAAAACTTTGAATTGATAAGTGTTACACGGACCCAAATCATTATAAAAAATAAAAAAATAAAAGAAGAAGTCGGTTTTTCTTTATTTTAACCAGAGACATATGATACAATTTTGTATTATATGTCTCTGTTTTAACATATTAAACATCACATGGGATAACAGAACTGAAATTTTAAGATTGTGCATCTATTAGAAAAAATATTCAAACTTTTACACAATTTGGAATTTTGATATTTTAAAACTTTGATCAAAATTCCAAAAATCTATAATTTCAAAACTTTTTAAAACTTTGAGTGTCACACGGACCACACTCCATTTTTTTCTACTCATATTTGTTTAAGTAAAAAAAAAAAAGCGTGTGTAAATTTCAATTATACGGAAGTCCATCTGATTTAACTTAGCTTTACCCATCTTAAAAGTACTTAAAGGGAGATAATAAAAAGCCGACAACATGTCGTATTCAGAAAAACCAAATAACACTAACAATCCCGTTGTTTTCTTTGATATTTCCATTGGAAACACAGTACGTATGGTCATTTGAATATCTTCAATACACAGTTACACGCGACCGACATGTTATAGTTTAAATAGAACATAGTGACGATTTTAGAAAAAAAGGGGGGTAGTTTTAAAACTTATAATTTTGCCGGAAATTTTTTATGGAGGTTCTAAAACAACAGAAATTAACACGTGGAGGTGAATGGGCACTCTTTAAATACATAGACGTCTCATGGATTACTTCTTTGTTTAATGTATCCCTTTTCAGGCTTAAACATTTGAGGTTTTTATTCATGATTCTTGTTCTTTGCCAAAATGTTTGCTGTTAGCATTTAGGATTCATGTCAACTCGTACTCAACCAACTCGTACCCTATTTAAGCAAGGGTACGAGTTGGTAAAAATAGGGTACGAGTTAGTTGAGTACGAGTTGCTGAAAGTACAAGTTGTCGTGTACCCTAGCATTTATAGGGGATGAACTTGAAGTACAAAATGTATGATTTGCCAATGAGACAACTATCACAGTTACTAGTATTAAAATATAAGCATTTTCACACTATGACTATAATCTTAGTTTATCATAACAAATGGACAAATATTATATGGCTGTATTGTATTTACACCTCAAAATCTACTCTGCGTACAGAATTACCTGTCCAGTTGGAAATGTTTTAATGCCTGGCATACACTAGATATATGAAAATTAAATCCATTTTTCATTTCAGAAAGATTAAATCTTTTTTTTTGGGGGGTTTTAATGTGCATTTTTTTTTCCATTCCTGCACAAGGTGTAAAAATAAACATAAACAAAGTGATTTTACAACTTGGAGATGTTCCCACTCAGGTATAAACAACTCTTTTTATACGACCGCAAAATTTGAAAATTTTTTGGTCGTATATTGGTATCACATTGGCGTCGTCGTCTTTGTTGTCGTCGTCAGAAGACATTTGGTTTTCGCACTATAACATTGTATAACTTTAGTATTAGTGAATAGAAATCTATGAAATTTAAACACAAGGTTTATGACCATAAAAGGAAGGTTGGGATTGATTTGTGGAGTTTTGGTCTCAACAGTTTAGGAATTAGGGGCCAAAAGGGCCCAAATAAGCATTTTCTAAGCTTTCGCACTATAACATGTATAACTTTAGTTTAAGTAAATAGAAATCTATGAAATTTTGACACGTTTATGACCACAACCAGAAGGTGTGATTGATTTTGGGAGTTTTGGTCCCAACAGTTTATGAATTAGGCCAACTAAAATTAATTAGTAGATTTTCATCCAAATTTTTGAAAAAAATGGGGCAGGTGGGCAATGGTGGGAGGATTTTATTTTTTAAATTTTATTTCATTTGAAACCTTCTTGTCACGTGTTATTTGATCATATGCAATTGTAAATAATAAGCTTATATCATATAAATACATCCATTAGGTATCATGTATAAGACAGTAACAATCAAAACCAAGGAGTAAGCAAAGACTCATAAAACCAAAAGACATTTACACCAACAGTTACAAATAATAAGTAGGAAACAACACAAACTCCACTAAAAACCAGGAATGAAATCAGGTGCTCCAGAAAGGTAACCATTTCCTACACTGTATACGGCACCCATCATGTTATTTGTTTGTTCAGTTCGATAATGATGGAAGGTTGTTATGACTGAGGAAGAATATCACTGAGATATGATTTCTGACACACTTTTGTCATAATGGCCAATCAGCTCATGATGGCAACCATAAAATTGAGTGATGACCTTTATTTGATGATTCATAGCCCTGTCTTAGCAACTTTTGAGAAAGCAGTATTCCTCGTTCAACAAAATCAGCGTACATGTACTTTGAGCTAGCTCTAGAGTAACATTTTAATATTGAGACACATTTACTCCATATGCTGGTACCGCTTTTTCAAATTCGTAAATATATATCTCTGATTGGCAACCACTGTTCTTCATGTAATTGCAGAAAGTACAGAATAAAATGAAAACTCAAACAGTGTTGAAATAATAGGGTTGGTCCTTAATATGCAAGGTGCAAATATAATTAGTATGTAGAACAGAGTTGTTTAATGACTCTATCGTGGGTATTGGGACAGAGGATGTTTGCTGTTTTTTTTTTTTTTTAAACGTAAGGCATGGCTAAATTTATTTCTAAGAGCTTGCTGTTAATTAATAAATTATAAATGCGTATGTTTGTCGATTTTCTGAACTCAATATACGGTCATTAATCTAAAAAGTTCATGCTTGTGTCAATTTCTTTATTCCTGTCAAATGTGTTCCATGATTCTGACGCTTTTGGGTTTCCTTCACAGTCCAAATTTCTTGACACAACGTAATTGTATAAATAAAATAAATCCAAGGTGTTTTACTCACAAACATTTGTCATTTGTGACATAGTGTACGGCGATTTGCGTTCTTGGACACAGCGAATATTTCACGCCCTTTTCTTAATCAATCTCTTTGTTTATTCTCGGTAAATGATGTTGTCATCATAGATCAGCAGAATATATTGACTTAATCATCCAGTTAGAATACTCTGAGAAATACGAAAACCGAAATTTGCAAAAGATAGGGAAGATTTCATAGGGGCAGGCGGGGATAAAAATCTATCAATTAATTTTAATTGGCCTAACACCATACCAATTTCACTGACCTGAGTGTAAACATTTTCCATTTAGTGATGCAGTCATGACAGTATTAAAGTTTGATTGTTTTCTTCATTTGCATGAATTGTTTTATATTGTAAATCGTAAGCAATGGTAAGTTGATAAAACTTTTAATCAATGTATCAGTGCAGACATATGAGTAATCTGAAAGTATAAGGGGTATGACCATGATGACTCTACCTCCGAAATAATTACCCTGTACATGTACAAAAATGTACCAGGAAATAAATACTTGTATAAGTATTCATAACCATTTGATAACCGTGACTGATAGAGCATCATGATTGAAATTTAAATATAACATTGTCATGATTGTACTGTAAGATGAAAGCGATATTTTAAACCAAATTCATATTTAATTGTTGTTAATTTTACAATTTTGTTGTAATTGTTATAGGAACAAGGAAGATTGAAGATTGAACTATTTGCAGATGTCGTACCAAAATCGGCAGAAAATTTCAGGTGGGTTTTAATAATAAATTTCATAACAAATTCTGTAAACATACTGTAAATTCAGCATTTATTGCATGCATTTATTATTGCTATTTTGTCATTTTAGGAACAGGTGTAATATTGAAAAAGCCATATGATATTCTCTATTTATAAATAGAACAGCTCGAGATCTAATGCAAACCTTTTGTCTCATGTAATTTATGTATGTATCAACATTACACTTATTAATTTACTTTTCCAGACAGTTTTGTACTGGGGAATACAAAAAAGATGGCATTCCAATGGGATACAAAGGATGTACATTTCACAGGTAAGTCTTATAATTGTGTAGTTGATTTTCTTGAACACAGGGAATATTGTAATATCATAAACATAAAAAAGGAGATGTACAATGCAGGCCTAGGGTATACATTAATGAGCCATCAGCCTTATAACAATGTACAACAAAAGTAACCAAAAGATATCTAGAGAGAAACATGCCTTCAACAATAAACAGGTGTTCATACCTATCTAATTGTAATTGTCTTAATATTGGCTTCTTTACTGATGAGTAAAGTTGAGAATGGAAATGGAGAATGTGTCAAAGAGACAACAACCCGACCATAGAGCAGATAATAGCCGAAGGCCACCAATGGGTCTTCAATGTAGCGAGAAACACCAGCACCCTGAGGTGTCCTTCAGCTGGCCCCTAAATAAATATGTATACTAGTTCAGCATGTTCAGTGATAATGGAGGTCATACTTACTCTGAATTATACTCAAGAAACTAAAATTTAAATCATACAAGACTAACAAAGGCCAGAGGCTCCTGACTTGGGACAAGCGCAAAAATGTGGCTAGGTTAAACATGTTTTTTGAGATCTCAACCCTCCCCTATACCTCTAGCCAATGTAGAAAAAATAAACGCACAACAATATGCACAGTAAAACTCAGTTTAAGAGAAGTCTGAGTCCGGTGTCAGAATAGGTAACAAAAGAAAATAAACAAAATGACGATAATACATAAATAACAACAGACTACTAGCAGTTACTGACATGCCAGCACCAGACCTCAATTTAACTGATTGAATGATTATGTCTTCATCATATGAATATCAAGCACAATCCTATATAAGATCATTGCAAACAGTATATATTTTCAAAAATATAATCTTTTGTAAGGAAAGCTTGAACATATTGAAATAGATATTGATTAACCTAATTTTAATCTTTTCATGTTTCTTCCCCTTATTTTTTAGAGTGATAAAAGATTTCATGGTGCAAGGAGGTGATTTTGTAAATGTAAGTATACATATGTACTGATGTAAATGCAAATTAAATGTACTTCCAGTTATTTCTACACATATACCATAATGCATATATATTGTGAATTCCGAAATTATTGCAATGTTTTTTTTAATGCAAATAATGTGACAGACATGACAGTGTGAGTAATTGTATAATTAATATTAACTTGCATTTCAATATCTGATGCATATATCAGCATGATCAGAAGGCAGGTTTCCTTGATATCACAATAAATATTCATGCATTTTTGTCAACTCCTAAAAATCCTTGGAAAAAATATAAGTAGAACATAATCAAAACAGAACAAGCACCATACTCATAGCAATGATGAATCAATTCTTACTGTAATCCTTAAGAAACAATTGATACTAGCAGAGACTTATATTTACAGGGTGATGGAACGGGTATTTGTAGTATATATGGTGGAATTGCCTTTTCTGATGAAAACTTTAAAATGAAGCATGTTGGACCTGGTATTTTATCTATGGTTAGTATGGTTCAAAAGTAGTAAGTTTTTACTCTATGGGTTGCCAGGTATTAATGTAGAAAAGGACTTATTGACAATTTGAAAGTTTTCTTTTTATATATATATATATATATATATACATAAGTACGTCTGAGTCAGTGACAACCCTACAACAGATGTATCCATCGGATCGCCATCAATGATGGTGATACATGGCTGTGTACATAATGTATATACGAGTTGTATATATATATATATATATATATATATATATATATATATAAATCAAACAGGAATGGAGACAAATTTGGGACTTGAGTATTAAAAAAGATAAATCTATTTTTTTTTACAAAATGCTGAATTGAATGTTGAATATTTGTGCTTACTAAACCAATCATATTTAAGTTTAAAATACTGGTACTTTCTTTGCATACATGATACACAATAAATAAGATCAAATAAGTTTGCCAAAATAGAGACAATTTCACTAAGATGTTAAAGAAATAATATAGAGTACAAATCTTCCCAAAGTTGATTTACATATGTTATATAAAGTGCATTTTGATACACCATTTTGTACACTAGTACTACTTGCAAAAATAAAATGTTTGGTTAGTATCTATGTATTTTTGTTCTCTGGAGTTTCTCTGGAGTTTAAGAAGCTCCATCTTGCAATTAATGTTTTCATTATGTACAATTTATATTGGTCACATTAGTAACTCTAATTGAAAATATGCAAAAAGAATTGTATATGACTCAAGCAAGTCATAGAAACTTTATTGGCAATGATCTTTTTGAAACCTTCATTTACATGCAGGTATAAAACACTTGACATAATTGATTGCTCTTTTTGATACTGTTTATACAAATAAGTAGACGTGGTTTGATTTCAAATGAGACAACTCTCCACCAGAGACCAAATGACTTAAAATAAGGTCACTGTAAATGTCTTCATCAATGAGGAAATCCTAGACAGCATAGCGAGCTATAAATAGCTACGAAAAATTGTATTCAAAACAAGAAAACTAAGACCCAATAAATGCACAAAACAATAAAAGAAAAAAACAAGAATGTGTCCAAAGTACACGAATGCCCCACTCGCACTATCATTTTCCATGTTCAATGGACCGTGAAATTGGATAAAAAATATAATTAGGCATTAAAATTAGAAAGATAATATCATAGGGAACGTGTACTAAGTTTCAAGTTGATTGGACTTCAACTTCATCAAAAACTACCTTGACCAAAAACTTTAACCTGAAACATGCACTTTCATTTTCTATGTTCAGTGGACCGTGAAATTGGGGTCAAAAGTTTAATTTGGCTTTAAAATTAGAAAGATCATATCATAAGGAACATGTGTACTAAGTTTCAAGTTGATTGGACTTCAACTTCATCAAAAACTACCTTGACCAAAAACTTTAACCTGAAGCGGGACAGACGGACAAACAGACAGACGGACGAACGAACGGACAGACAGACAGACAGACGAATGGACGCACAGACCAGAAAACATAATGCCCCTCTACTATCGTAGGTGGGGCATAACAAATATGATATTCATCAACAAATAACAACCACTAATAGCAGGCTCCTGACTTTGAACAGGCACATGCAGAAGGTGGCGAGTTAAACATCTTGATGATGCTGAACTCTTCACTAACCTGAGACAGTGATGTAACAACACAAGAACAAACTATTAAAATCAGTCAAAAAGGCTTAATCGTCATATCAATACAAAGCACAAACTCACAAACTACTGAAGCTTATTCAATGCAAATATTACAGGTAACCTATAAAAAAACTCCTATATTATATATATATTATCTAAGACTTAAATCAAAATCAGCACACCTTTTAAGGTGGTACCCAACACCTTGACTAAAATTTATTTGGCTTGTTTAATTTTCATAAAATTTTGACAAATTATTTACTTTGACCCTTTGACAAAAATATAAAAATTAAAAAAATTGAACCAACCAATTTATCAGAAAAAATACACTGGTTATATAGCAGTTGACAAACACTAATTTTGATCAATGAGAAGCTTAATATTCCCTTAACAACACAATGTAATTAAAACGTTTAGCTGATTTTACAGAGTTATCTCCCTGTAGTGTTAGGTACCATCTTAAGAATAATTGAAATCAAGGTATTGTAAATTGAACTATTATAAGTATTATGGTATTTCTAAAACTAAAACTCTACATACATGTATTTTATAATGACTGCAAATATATTAAAATTTTGGAATTTATTTCAGGCCAATAGTGGAAAAGACAGTAATGGTTGTCAGTTTTTCATCACATCAACAAAATGTGACTTTTTAGATGGAAAACATGTTGTTTTTGGTAAGGAATTTAAGTACCGGTCTTTGTAAGAATCATGCAGGTTCCTGTTGATGGGCGATTCATGACCCCTCTTCAAATGTCTTTATATTTTGTTTATGATGAAGGTATGGTATGAAAATAAGTTTTCTGTATTAATTTTATCTTTTCAACTTTGGTTGCCATGGAAACCATCCTTACAAAATTTTGCCTAAATACGTCCATAAGTAGCCTTTGAAAATTGAAATATAATGGATTTTAAAGAACCATAGAAATAAAGTTAATCAATACAAACAATATGTATATTTACAGTATTGACAAACACAACCCCAAACTATACAAAAACGTTAAAATTTTGAATTTACTAAATGGTTTGTTTCCATAGCAACCATTTAAAAATGTGTTAAAATTCGAAAATGAAAAATTTCAAAAACTTTAAAATTTTAAATCTGTTTATCTCCCAAGACCAACAATACCATGACATGTCATTGACAAATTTTGAAAGACCACATTCTATATATTCAGAAAATAAAAAGAAAGTCGTGTGTTTTTTTTTCTTTAAAAAAATAATTTTAGTCAAAAATTGTCAATTTTCACCAAAATTCAGATTACCAAACAGATGAATACTGAAACATTTTGAACTTAAAAAGCTAAAACATTCCATTTATGCGTGCATTCCTGACACAAATTTGGTAATTATAAATGAGAAAATATGATTGATAGAGATATTTTTGTAGAGGACATTTTTTCTTTCTGGGCCTCGTGCCCCCCCCCCCCTTTTTTTTCAAAATTCAAAAAATCATTAATAAATTTAAAAGATGGAATTCAATTGTGAACATTTTGAGCATTAAAACATGAAATTTCTTCAAAGGGTGAGGGCAATAATAGAACCCCCTACACCATTTTTATATATTAGATTTTTTTTTAGAAATGGGGAATGTGTCAAAGAGAGAACAACCCAAACAGAAATTTAAAATCTTTAGATTCTGTTTCATGGTCTTTAAAATTGACTCTAAAGAACCTGAAGCGATCACCTGTAATTTTTGGTTAAATCTTGCATCAATGATTATTTGTCCCTTCAATATATATCAATGAGTGGCTTAACAATTCCATTTAAATGTTCTTTGTATCTGTCTTTTTTTCTTCAAAAGCAAAAAATGAATTTTACCCCTATGTTCCATTTTAGCCATAGTGGCTAAGTTTCTTGAAGTACAAGGAAATAAAAAACTAAATTTATACAAGATTATAACTCCCAAGTTGGGCTGAAATTGATTAAGCATATTCAATATCAAAAGAAGATTTTTTTTTAAAGGAAGCAAACTAGATGAACAAATTGTGAAAAATTTCTTTAAAGGGCTATAACTCCATACGGATTCAATTGACAATTCTGGTCATATAAACTTATTTGTAGATCCTACTTTGCTGAAAGTTGTGCTGTTTACAGTTTATTTTTGTCATTAATAATATTCAAGATAATAACCAAAACTGCAAAATTTCCGTACAATTAACAATTAAGTGGCAGCAACCCAACAATGGGTTGTTAGATTCATCTGAAAATTTGCTCTTAAAAGGCTTTAGTGTTTGAGATATGAGCTACACACTGCATTTTACCCCTATGTTCTTATTTTACCCATGGCGGCCATGTTTTTTTACAAAATAGAAAATAGAACACAAACTTAATTCTAGATATCCTAAGGATCATTCAGTTTATAAGTTTTACTGGAATTGGTTAAGTAGTTTCAGTGGAAATGTTTCAAATATTTTACACCGGACAGACGACAACGGAAGCAAAGTGATGGCAAAATTCACAGTTCCTTTGAAACGGTGACCTAAAAAAACTACGTCCGTTCTATCAGAAATAAACTGAAAATAAAAAATAAAAAATTTGTACCATCGAGAGCGCTAACAAGGCAACTTTCCATAAATTTTAATATTTTTAAGGGTCATAACTCTTTTAAAAAAGTCAATTGTCCATGATTATAGAACTCATCCGAGATATTGTTGATATTAATCTAGTGTATAAGTTTTATTAGGGTCCCGCCAAAGGCGGTCCCCTATAGTGATCAGTCTGTCCGTCCGTCCGTCCGTCCGTAACACTTTGTGTCCGCTCCATATCTAGAGAACCATTATGATTTCATACTTTATACTTTACATGTTTATTAACCACCACCAGAGGGCGTGTCATGATGTATGTACAACTTCCTAGGTCAAAGGTCAAGGTAAAAAAACTTTGGTTTCAGTTGACAACCCTGTGTCCTGTGGTGAAGATCGTGTCCGCTCTATATCTTGAGAACCGTTATGATTTCAAAGTTTATACTTGACATGTATATGAACCAACACCAGAGGGTGTGTCATAATTTATGAACGACTGCCTAGGGCATAGTTCAAGGTCAAAAACTTTGGTTTCAGTTGACAACCCCATGTCCTATGGTAAAGATTGTGTCCGCTCTATATCTTGAGAACCGTTATCATTTCAAAGTTTATACTTGACATGTATATAAACCAACACCAAAGGGTGTGTCATAATTTATGTGCAACTTCCTAGGTCAAAGGTCAAGGTCAAAAACTTTGGTTTCAGTTGACAACCCCATGTCCTATGGTAAAGATCGTGTCCGCTCTATATCTTGAGAACCTTTATCATTTCAAAGTTTATACTTGACATGTTTATAAACCAACACCAAAGGGTGTGTCATAATTTATTTACAACTTCATAGGTCAAAGGTCAAGGTCAAAAACTTTGATTTCAGTTGACAAACCCATGTCCTATGGTAAAGATACAATTTTTTAATGCACATTATTCACAGCGGGGCCCACAGAGATGGCTCCCATCTCAATGATATCTAGTTAAAAATCTGGCAAGAATTGTACCTGTGGGAGCGTTAAAGGGGCTATTTTCCATAAATTTATTATTTTCAAGGGTTATAAATGTTTTTATTAAAGTCGATTGACCACCAATATCTAACTTGTTCGAGATATTGCTTATAATAACCTAAAGTATTAGTTTCTTAAAAATCTGACATAATTTGTACATGTGCGAGCGCTGCAAGGACAGCCAGATGGACACAAGGACGGATGGCAATCAAAATTTTAAGCAGACCATGTTTAAACGAAAAAAATTAAGTTCTAATTTCGATTTTTATTAATTGAAAATTTTTTGGTCGCATATTGGTATCACGTTGGCGTCGTCGTCGTCCGAAGACATTTGGTTTTCGCACTCTAACTTTAGTAAAAGTAAATTGAAATCTATGAAATTTAAACACATGGTTTATGACCATAAAAGAAAGGTTGACATTGATTCTTGGTGTTTTGGTCCCAACAGTTTAGGAATTAGGGGCAAAAAAGGGCCCAAATAAGCATTTTTCTTGGTTTTCGCACAATAACTTTAGTATAAGTAAAAAGAAATCTATAAAATTTTAACATAAGGTCTCTATGACCACAACAGGAAGGTTGGGATTGATTTTGGGAGTTTTAGTCCCAACAGTTTAGGAATTAGGGGCCAAAAACAGGTCCCAAATAAGCATTTTTCTTGGTTTTTGCATAACTTAAGCATAAGTTATTAGAAATCTATGAAATTTTAACACAAGGTTTATAACCACAAAAGAAAGGTTTGGATTGATTTTGGGAGTTTTGGTCCCAACGAATTAGGGGCCAAAAGGGTCCAAAATTAAACTTTGTTTGATTTCATCAAAAAATTAATTATTGGTGTTCTTTGATATGCCAAATCTAACCGTGTATTCAGATTCTTAATTTTTGGTCCTGTTTTCAAATTGGTCTACATTAAGATCAAAAGGGTCCAAAATTAAACTTAGCTTGATTTTAACAAAAAAAGAATTCTTTGGGTTCTTTGATATGCTGAATCTAAACATGGTCATAGATTTTTGATTATGGGCCCAGTTTTCAAGTTGGTCCAAATCGGGGTCCAAAATTATTATGTTAAGTATTGTGCAATACCTCTGCGGTCGTATAAAGCTGCGCCCTGCGGAGCATCTGGTTTATTTATAAAAATACTATTTTTGATATAACAAAAATAAAAAAATAAAATATTTTTTTTGTCTTAAATCAGTGGTTTTGATAAGATAATAACACTCTGTAAAGATTAGACAAATGGGACAGTTTTAATCTTGGTACAGTGTTTCCAATTTCATTATCTATGGAAAATACATTGCCTTGCATCGTTTCTTTTGTGGACTAGTATACTATTGCACAGAGTCAGATTATGTACACATAATGGCTGTTACTATTTACCTCCCATGTAAATCGACATGTATCGAAACCTTTATGCAAACACTTATTTGTCACTATGTCGATTTAACTGTGCTAAAATTGAAATTGAAGAAGAACTACAGAACCTTTCTTTTTATTCTAATATATATATAATAATCTAACTTATCTAAAAGATTTGAAATAAATGCGGAATGTGTCCATTGGACACAGATGATGCTCCCGCTTCCATATCATAAAAGTCATAAACGGACATGACTGAAGACACTTACCAATTGTGTACTAACTTTTATGGTGATAAGAATTGTGTAAAAGTTTCGTAACATTTGGTTGAGGCAAACTAAAGAAAGAAATACAAAACAAAAAATTCAGCAACTTTTTCCCTCTATAAAGAGGCATTGCATAGAACAGTGAAAGTTACACCACCAAAATTCAAAGTTGATCTGCATTTGGTGGTTTTAAGCATTGTGTATAATTTTAATAACATCTGGTAAAGACAAACTAAAGTTAGAGAACAGAAACGGAAATTCAACAATATTTCTATTTGTAAAGGGGCATAACTCTTGGACGGTTTAAGTGACACCACCAAACTTAGTCTTGTTTGATGGTAATAAGCAATGTGATTAGGTTTCATAACATTTGGTTGAGGCAAACTAAAGATAGAGAACAGAAACCAACGTTGGGACATACTGACGGACGGACAAGGGTTAACCTTAATGCCCCCTCCGCCACTGCGGGGGCATAAAAATATGTAAATATAACAATTGATTAAATTAGGCAAAATTCAAGAATGGCCATTGCACATGGTTGTCATAAAGGTTTGAGAATCAAAACAGTATACAATAGTTCGGACCAGCAAATTTGCCTCAGGGCCACAAGGATAATATTTTTGAGAACCATAAAAAAACGCGATTATTCTGCGGTATACAAATAATAATTCAGTTAGGTTTTAAAAAAAATAATAGACAAGCTGTCCTTTTCCAACATATACAATAGAAACATTGACAAATTCTTGCACAATTAATGTAGATCGTTGGTATATATTTCCTCAGATAGAACATGTAGAATTTGTATGCCCCCACTGTAGCAAAGGGGGCATTAAGTTGTACCCTTGTCTGTAAGTACGTCCGTTCCAGAGTTATACCCTTATACAAATGGAAAAAAAATGCTGACTTTTTTGTTTCCGTTCTCTAACTTAAGTTTGCCACAACCAAATGTTTTGAAACTTATACACAATGCTTATTTCCATAAAATTCAGAACAGTTAGAATGTTATTGGTGTAACAGGTACTGTCAATAAGTTATGCCCCTTTAAAAATGGAAAAAATGCTGAATTTTCAGTTTCCGTTCTCTTTTTTTCGTCTGTCTGACATAGTTCATCTTACCCTGACCTCATTTTCTTAGAACATTGATAATGTTAAGTTAATATGATACTTGTATTAAAATCTTTACATAACACTTACAGAGTTTCAAAAGTAATTCAATTATAAATAAAACCAACCAGACATTTCACGGAGAGTGTTCTTGTTTAGCAGATCTTAGTCTAGGGTTAAAGTTTTTAAAGCATCAATCTGTTTCAAAAACCAACAATGAGTTGCATTAAATTGTTACTGTAACTTCTTTATAGCCATTTTGAAAGAGAAAGTATCCTGAGCTATTTTTTTTTAAATGTTCATTAAGATTTGTTTTATAGATAATCATGTTATGCTCATTGTTGAAGGATATACGGTGATCTGTGGTTGTTTATTTCTATGTCTTTGCTCTCTCTGGTTGAGAGTTAATTGTCTCATTGACATTTACAACACATCCTCTTATCTTTATACATAGACTTACTAGTAATTAAGTTTTGGATTCAACTTTATTCTTTTTCACTGACAGCATCAGTCTTAGACACGACAACGGGTTATGCGTATTACCATTTTTTTTTTAAACTTCTGAGAAATCTTACATATAAGATTGAAGGGAGGGGGTACATATGCTGCCCTCAACTTTAGAAGTTGTGTTATGCTTAAATTCTTAAAATACTTAGTTCACAAGTAAACACAATGAGATACCACATTTCTTTCAACAAATTTTATAATTTTGAAAAAAAAAAAAAAAAAAATCGAAAAAAAAGGAGGGTGCACCATACCCAGAGTGATGATTTTTCATTTTGTACAAGTATATCTTCATTTATCATATATTCTCCTTTAAAATTAACAAATGTGTGTCAGAATTGCATATATAAATGGAATGTTTTAGCTTTTTAAGTTCAAAATTTTTGATTATTCATCTGATTGTTAATCTGAATTTTGGTGAAAATTGACAATTTTTGACTAAATTTTTTTTTTTAAAGAAAAAAAAAACACACGACTTTCTTTTTATTTTCTGAATATATAGAATGTGGTCTTTCAAAATTTGTCAATGACATGTCATGGTATTGTTGGTCTTGGGAGATAAACAGATTTAAAATTTTAAAGTTTTTGAAATTTTTCATTTTCGAATTTTAACACATTTTTAAATGGTTGCTATGGAAACAAACTATTTAGTAAATTCACAATTTTAACGTTTTTATATAGTTTGGGGTTTTGTTTGTCAATACTGTAAATATACATATCCTTTGTATTGATTTACTTTATTTCTATGGGACTTTAAATTCCCTTATTTTATATTTTCAAAAAGGGTCTTTTTTCACATATTCAGGCAAAATGTTGATTTGATGGTTACCATGGCAACGGGCATAATACAGGGAAAATAAAGACAGAATTTTGACCATCTACCAAAGTTCTTATGATATAGGGCAAAAAAAATTACTTCTGTGACATGCCATGAATCACCTTCTGCATGATTTTTACAATGACCGGTACTTAAATATTTGAAGTATGTTCAGAATTATCTGAGTAATGGTTTTACTTAGATTAATTTTCACTGCCTTGGCCATTTTTTTTTCATTATTTTTGTCCCTCGCTAAGGGTCTGGATAAAAATGGAATATAATCTGCTCAGGCTATGTGAAAATTTCCAACAAATCTATGACTCACATGAATTATTTCTTTAACAAAATATTACTGCAAGAAGTCAAAAAATGTTTAGCAAAAAATATTTGGCATGAATCAAAATATTGCTATTACATTTGTATTGTCTTCTTTAAGTTGATAAGTTAATACCAAAGTTGGCTAATTTCAAGACCCATGTAGAAATACGAAAAGGTCAAGCAGTAACATGAAATTAAGACAACATTGTTCAGAGATAATGTTTATTTACCTTCAAATGCAACTATTGTATACCACTATAACTGAAAAATAATTTAAAAATTTGGAGGCCAAAATGTTCAATGAGTTCATTATTTACATGCATGGAGAAAGCTCAGGTACTTTAATATTTAGAGAAAAGATTTTATTGTCATAGGAAACAATATTGGTCATAAAGTGAAATTAATTATTTTCATCCTGTTTTATTTATTACGCATGATTGACTTTAGCAAGACTTTCATTTGTTTACTTAGATTTGACAAGTCCAAAATTCTAAACATATTTTCAACATACATTTGATTTCTATAATAGACTTGTTTACTTCTATGATAGACTGTAGTTGCTAACAAAATCATAAGTATACAGTATTGTCTGATTTGATCTTGTTAGGGCTATTCCAGAAAAAATGTATAGAGGAGGGGAGAGTTGGAAGGCACATTATATTAATAATACATGGAGGATGGGTATCAGAGCAACTTTTCACACTATAATGCACTATAATTCTCAATTACAATTGTCTGGGTGGCGGGTGCTGACAAAAACTGCCTTCCAACCTCCTCCATATATTTTTTCTGGAATAGCCCTTAGCATAAACTAACATTTTTTAATGAAATTTCCCAAGATAAGTAATAAAGAAGGAAAAGTTCACATAATTTCATATGAAACTTTATTGTTCAATGGGAGACAGAATACTACCATGAATACCTGGATGATGTAATGGAAACTTTTATTATAAATTTAAAATTACTTTTGTTTTTTATGAAACATGTTTTATATAATAGTAGTTCTGAAACTAAAGTAAATATGAATATTCTTTCTTATTTTTTCAGGAAAAGTGGTAGATGGACTGTTAATTCTGAGGAAAATAGAAAATGTTCCAACAGGACCAAATAATAAACCTAAAATAGCAGTTGTAATAACACAATGTGGAGAAATGTGACGATCAGAAACAGGAAATAACCATGACCATCAGTTTTATAGACAACATTGTCTGATTTAATTCAGTACACATGTATATGGATCTGTTTCTATGTTGTTGGTCAGATACCGCAGGAACCAACCAAAAGACCAAACAACAGACTTACAAAATGTTTTACTAGTACTGGTGCTTATATTGGAAATGCAATCAAGCATGAAAGATGAAGAAGCAGAAAATTGTTTTACTAGTTGATGCATATCTGTATTATAGAAATAAAAGAAATATCTGTCTTGACGGAATATATATTTTTATACCCAATTCTGTGGTTTCATTATTACTGGTTGAATACCCATTTTTCGTGGATACAGGTGAGCTCAAATTCAGATGTTCAGCGAATTTCACATTTTCTTTAGGCTTTGTAGAGATTGGCAAAAATACGAAATAAAATACCTGCAAAAATGCAAGTTCTCCTCAATCAACGAATCGATACCCACGAAAATAAATGAATCCACAGTAATATTCAGGACAGTATCAGTTGGAGATTGAACCCTTTTGGGATATGGGATATTGGGGTACACAAAGTTGGGATATACAAACTAGGGGCATAAATACTGTTGATACAATAACAGGAAAAGAGAAGGAAAAATTTAAACAAGTGACAGGTTTAGCTAGCTGTAAAACCAGGTTTAATCAACCATTTTCTAACTTTAAAAATGCCTGTATCAAGTCAGGAACGAATTGTTATCCATTTGTTTGATGTGTTTGGCTTTTGATTTTGTTCAGTATTTTTGTGATTTTACCTTTTAAAACAACTGGAAAGAGAGATGGAGGGACATCTAAAGTGGGTGAATGAGCGTATCAATACATTTTTGGGGAAAATTAATATGATGATAGATGGCTGTTTAATGTCCAGTAGAAAGTTTAATGCATATGTAGGGCGAGAATGTCATATTGAACCCTGTGTTGCGCTCTCTGTTTAAAAAATACCTACAATTTAACATAAAAGAAAAATACATTTGCAATTCCAATCAAAATATTGCTTAAATTGATCCACTCCTTTATACAATGCAAAACTGATAAAAGAAGACATAGGTGTTGCTCATTATATAAGGTAGTATGGTGTTTAAGGTTTCCAACTTATGTGTAATATGGTTTCTGCTAGAAAGTTGTTTCATTGGCAATTGTACCGCATTTCAATTAATAATGAGTCGTTGACACAGCTTCTCTTTTTGTCAAAATTGAGTCCTCCAACACTTAATGACTTACATTCATAAATCTTGATGTAAATAATAAATAGGAACTTAACTACTTTTGATCAGAGACTCATTTTACTTGTTTATCGCTGTCAGTATTCATCATATTTCATTGACTCTGATCAACATCTCTTTAGTAACTATTAACACATTATCATGTTTTGAGGTATTTCTATACATACAACTGTTGGTAACCAATATCCAGTGAAATTTCATCATTAGTTGTATTTTGTTACATTTTTGGGTATTTAGCTGAATTGTCTCAGAACCGTAGATCTCTATTGAATATCCTAACGTCATGCAAAAATCATTACTTAATTATGACTTTCAATTTTTATTCAGAAAGCTCAACATAGGGATAGTGATCCGGATGCGTAAGCTACTTTTTAAAAGGTCTATATTTTAGAAGGTGGAAAACCTGGATGCTTCATACTTTGTATATTGATGCCTCATGCTACGAAGTTTCCCTCTGTCACCTGTCCATTGACCTCATTTTCATGGTTCAGTAACTTGAAAACCAGGTGCTCCGCAGGGCGCAGCTTTATACGACCGCAGAGGTCGAACCCTGAACAGTTGGGGCAAGTATGGAAAAAACATTCAAGCGTGATACAGCTCTGAATTTGGATTGTGATCAAATTTTTGACATTACATAGGTTTTTTTACACAAAACAAATGTCAAGATTTTACAAATCAATTAAAGATTTTTTCTTCAAACTTATATAAATCTAAAATTAAATAGTTGACACAGCATAGGTTTCTGACACAAAATGAATGTGGTCTAATGAACTTAAAAATTTTTTTTTGCCTTTGAGCAATTCACTATGCTGTTGAATATTAATCCTCTCAAAAAAATGTTTGAAGAAATTTTCTTTTTATTTATGAAATCTGAAATGAGAAAAATTTAATCCCCCCCCCCATTTTTTTTTTCACATCCCTGTTTCCCTTTTTCCAAAACTGATATCAATTCAAATTTCTAATGGAGTTTGCAACAATAACTACTCTTTTAAATACATCATAAAATATTAAAATGTAAAATAAAGTGCTTGTTATCACTGAATGGTAAAGATTGGTTGGTAGTAAAAGTGAATATACATTGTTTATTGTATAAAACAATAAAAAAAACTTCATCAGCAACATTTTATATTGGCAAATTTCCAATGAAGTTATTTACATAAAGTTATTGGCAAATAAAAATAGAAAATGACATCATAGTCATGTCTGGCAAATGTCCAACATACATTATCTAAAAACATTTTAGATAAGATAAGGAAAAAAAGCTTCATCAGCAACATTTTATATTGGCAAATTTCCAATGAAGTTATTTACATAAAGTTATTGGCAAATAAAAATAGAAAATGACAACATAGTCATGTCTGGCAAATTTCCAACATATATTATCAACTAATATTCTATACAAAGAAAGATAACTCCAATTGAAAATTAATTGCTATTGCACAATATTGTGCAATTAGATATTTCTTGCTATTGTGCAATACTGTGCAATTGAAAATTTCTTGCTATTGCACAATACTTGATATGGAATCCTGATTTGGACCAACTTGAAAACTGGGCCCATAATCAAAAATCAAAGTACATGTTTAGATAAAGCATATCAAATAAGCCCAAGAATTTAATTTTTGTTAAAATCAAACTTAGTTTAATTTTGGACCCTTTGGACCTTAATGTAGACCAATTTGAAAACTGGACCAAAAATTAAGAATCTACATACACAGTTAGATTTGGCATATCAAAGAACCCATTTATTCAATTTTTGATGAAATCAAACAAAGTTTAATTTTGGACCCCCATTTGGACCAACTTGAAAACTAGGCCAATAATTAAAAATCTAAGTACATTTTTAAATTCAGCATATCAAAGAACCCCAAGGATTCAATTTTGGTTAAAATCAAACTAAGTTTAATTTTGGACCCTTTGGACCTTAATGTAGACCAATTTGAAAACGGGACCAAAAATTAAGAATCTATATACATAGTTAGATTCGGCATATCAAAGAACCCCAATTATTCAATTTTTGATGAAATCACATAAAGTTCAATTTTGGACCCTTTGGGCCCCTTATTCCTAAACTGTAGGGACCAAAACGCCCAAAATCAAACCCAACCTTCCTTTTATGGTCATAAACCTTGTGTTTAAATTTCATAGATTTCTATTTATTTATACTAAAGTTATGGTGCAAAAACTAAAAATAATGCTTATTTGGGCCCCTTTTTGGCCCCTAATTCATAAACTGTTGTGACCTCAACTCCAAAAATCAATCCCAACCTTCCTTTTGTGGTCATAAACCTTGTGTTTAAATTTCATTGATTTCTATTTACTTATACTAAAGTTATTGTGCGAAAACCAAGAATAATGCTTATTTGGGCCCTTTTTTGGCCCTTAATTCCTAAACTGTTGGAACCAAAACTCCCAAAATCAATCCCAACCGTCCTTTTGTGGTCATTAACCTTGTGTCAAAATTTCATAGATTTCTATTTACTTAAACTAAAGTTATAGTGCGAAAACAAAGAAAATGCTTATTTGGGCCCTTTTTGGCCCCTATTTCCTAAAATGTTGGGACCAAAACTCCCAAAATCAATCCTAACCTTCCTTCTGTGGTCATAAACCTTGTGTTAAAATTTCATTGATTTCTATTCACTTTTACTAAAGTTAGAGTGCGAAAACTAAAAGTATTCGGACGACGACGCAGGACGACGACGCCAACGTGATAGCAATATACGACCAAAAAATTAAAATTTTTGCGGTCGTATAAAAAGTTAAGATTTTTTGTAATGTTAATTTCTCTCTTATTATGAGTACAGTGTAACCTGCCTAATCCGACACACTGAGGGACCAGAAAATGTCAGATTAAGGAGGGTGTCAGAATACTCAAGATTTTTTCTACAAAGATAGGCATATTTTGTGACCATGAAAATGTGTCGGTTAAAGCAGGATGTTGGAATTCTCTGTCAGATAAGGCAGGTTACACAGTAATAGGATAACTTTATTTGGTATTTGAATACCTTGCAAGGACCTCATGCCTGTCAGACAGTTTTCACTTGACTTCGACCTCATTTCATGGATCAGTGAACAAGGTTAATTTTTGGTGGTCAAGTCCAGATCTCAGATACTATAAGCAATATGAATAGGTCTATAGTATTGGTTGTATGGAAGGATTGTAAGGTGTACATGTCTGGCAGGTGTCATCTGATCTTGAACCCATTTTCATGGTTCAGTGGTCAGTGTTAAGTTTCTGTGTTATGGTCTGTTTTTCTTAAACTATAAGTTAGTATAAGCAATAGGTCAACTATATTTGTTGTATGGAAGAATTGTAAGCTGTACATGTCTGTCTGGCATGGTTCATCTGACCTTGACCTCATTTTCATGGTTTATTTGTCAATGAGTCATTTTCTTGGATCATGTTAAGTTTATGTGATAGTTGTCCTAAGCTTTATACTTGGGGACTATCAACATAATATCAGTGATTAATAAAGAAGGCGAGACATCTCAGTGTCTGCACTTGTTAAGCAAACTGTAACATTTTCATACAAGTGTATCTACTTCTACTTCAGTCCTCAGTTTTAATCAGTATGAGAATTTTATTAGGTTTGAGACAATTTGAGGATTAAAGAAAACTTGGTAATAATGGATAACCAATTATTTGGTAAGGTTCATGTCTTAGACATTGGCAATCATTTAAGATCTCCTTATTCTTATATTTTAGTTCCGTCTTGTTAAATATAATTTTAACCAAATGGACATACTTACAGACTTACAGAACAAATGAAATTACCAGACTCAACTTTTTTTCTTCTTAAATATCAAGACATAAATAGATAACAAAGTACAAAAAACAACATTTTTATTTTGTTTAACAATTGAAAGTACAACAATAAATTAGTGAACAAAAATAAATATTTTGATATATTGATAAATGTACAGTAGCACCTTGAACTGGAATGTACAACTATCCTTTCAAAAGTCAATAATGTTTGGTTTTTTTTGGTTGAAACTTCAATATTTCAAACTATATTGAAAAACAAAGTCTATAATCATTTCCTAAGCAGTTTTACATAAACTGTGTAGTAAAACATCATTAAAGGTTGGATTTCAATAAATATAACATATTACACAATGTTTCAGCAAGGAAGTTATATCTCATATACCTCCCTGGTTTCAGAAACAATATTGTTTTCCCATACCAACATTATTCAAATTATTACTATTAAAATATCCAGGGAATAAAAATCATACTAATAATCATTTTTTATTTTCAATTTTTAGTTATTTTATAAATAGTTGATTGATATTAGAAATTTTGGTTTGGGTTTAAGTCTTTATAAAATTGCTGATGAAATCAGAATTATATTTTATTATTGCATTACCACGTTTTAATCATCACCATAAACCACCAAAAAATTTCTTACAATGATAAAAATTTTAAGAAATCAGAAAAGAAAAAGAAACATTTATAAAATATATTTTAAATAAACATTACAATAACTGACTGTGTGTTATCTATAAATGTATGAATTACCAATAATCATGCATGTTTTTTTTAAATTTTGGTTAAAGAATTAAGCGCATGAAAAATAGGAGGCACTTTTGTTAGTCCCTAACCACCCAATAAATAAAAATATCATTTACATATAATTCTTACAAACATATATGAGGAAAATGCAACCTTTTTCTTCAACTTTTTGCTTAATATTCAATGGGACTTCTTTGACAATGAATGAAAAGAAATTTACCCCAAATCAAATAATGAAACATGCACAATTATGAATCATGTTTTTTTTACCTATAATTTTTATTGTTACCCTGAATGATGAAGGAGAGGAGGAAAATGTGTCAATGACTTTTCTTTTTCAGCTTTTATATGCAAGGCTTATAATGCCTTATCTTTAAAAGGATAAAAAAAAAAAACAATCAATAATGTCCAAGAAATCAGTAAAAACAAATCCAATGACACCCCCTTCAATATTTTTCATTGATTTCATGACTTTAAATCTCATTTTTAAATAAATTTCTGTGGACATTTTTTAATGAAATCACACTTATATATAGAAGTGAATTAATGCATATATGTTATGTCTATTTTTAAAAACATTCTATTCATTGAAATGCCTTCCCCAATCTTTATTCATCAGTATCTTTTGAAAATAATGCCAATACTATATATTTTTTAGGTTTTCAGATGTAGTTCAAATTTCATCAAAAACTGAAATATTGCCGATTTACATAAACTTTTCCTGAAGAAAAATATACTTATAGTTTCTAACTCAAAATCAAAATTAAAAACTTCATGCCAAAAACAGGCACCATTAAAAAAAAGTCCCTGAAACTCATATTTTACAATATTCAAAGTACAGGTAAAACTATATACAGTTACAGTTTTACTTAATAGATAGGGCATAAAAGGTTGTTCAAGGTTTAAGTCTGAACTATCAAAGCACTCTCTCTAAAGTCATATATAATATGTGAGATAAACTCATAAAAAATGATAAAAGCAAATTTTAATCAAATGTAAATGGGACTAACAAATACTTAACTACCAAAGTATTTAAATTGCAAATTGTTTAGCATACACCACAAATGTAAATACATACATACATGTATAGTTTTTCACAGGCTCTGTATTAAGGATTTTGTTTTTATATTTTACATGGATTTATTACTATTTTAGATAGGTGGGATTACACACAACTGCATATTCAACTGGTATAAATTCTTATGTCTCTATATTACATGATAAGCTTCAACTATGTCACAGAAATACATTTTCATAGATTAGGTTAAGCATGTTGTTCAGAATAGTACATTTAAAATTGTATCATTTACCTATTCTGAACAATTCCATAATTATATTCATGCTGTATAAATATAAATACTTCACAGAAGTACAAAAGATGGATAAATAAATATGATTTATAATCCTGTATATTCCATAAACTATCTACCTCAATTTACAAGTATAACAATCAACAATAATGCTTATGAATATTTTCTGTATTTAGGTAGATCAGGTGTCACCTGCCATCTTCAAATGTGAAACACAATGTCTGCAATCAGTCTAAATCTTAATAAAATCTACAAATTATGAGACAGGAATGAAATTCATTTGTGAACTTTATCTGAAATGAAAACATTATGTGTTTATTTGCGACTGTTTTGAAACATTCACAAACATTTTTGAATGATTAAATTCTTTTTAACTTTGCAATCTAAGTGGAGATAACTAAGATAACCTTACTTTTAAAAAGGAAATTGTAGGGAATTTACCTCTTGTTTTGAAGCAAGAATACAAATCATGTAACCCCAATTTTTATTTTTATTATTTTTTGTGAAAGCATTATACACATTATAAAAAAAAATTCTCATATTTATCTTAAAATTCAATTGTTTAGTTTCCTTTCTACCACACAAAATAGGGTTGTCCATGTATATGATGTATAAACTATACAGCCTGTAGTGTGAAAATATATGTGACCCTTACTTTTTATTGTATATTAACTTAAAACAAAAATGTGGTCATAGTAAATTGATACCCCACATGCACTATCATTTTCTATGTTCAGTGGACTGTAAAATTGGGTTCAAAACTTTAATTTGGTCTTAAAATAAGGAAGATAATATCAAAGGGAAATGTGTACTTAGTTTCAAGTTGATTGGATTGAAAATTCATAAAAAACCACCTCGACCAGACTACCTCGACCAAAAACTTTAACCTGAAGCGGGACAGACAGTGGAACAGATGGATGAATGAACGGACTGCACACCAATAAACATAATGCCCATATATAAATAGGGCATAAGAAAGCATGATACAAACTACATTTTGGTAACTTATTAAACATTTCTATCATTTTCATTAAAATCCTTGATTTACCCAATCAGCATTAGGCATCATAATCAGTATAAATATATATTTTAATACTCTTATCACAGTATTACATGGCAAAGCTGTATACAACAATTTAAAAATAAGAAAATTATCTGTTATCAGAAAAGTTAGCATATGATTTAACAGTTATCAATATGCTAAAATCGAAATGCAAACCTTAATCAACCATTGTATCATTATAAGTGAAATACAGTTTTAACGTACGCTGTACAATAAAAAGTAAATGAAATACATTTCAAATAGAGGCTTACAATCAATCTATGCTGTTAGTATTCTACATTTGATTATTGTATATCCAGATTTTGGGAAATCTAATTAACATATTACAAAAAAGACTTTATAACTAAGAATTTGATTAATTAATAATAGATTATAAAGTATAAAAGATCCTGAAGAAATTATAGAGAAAAAGGGAGAAAATTTTACATTGAAAGATTGGCATACTAAATATATACTGTTTTTAATACCTTCTGAACCTGATTTCTGTAGGAACATTTCAAAGTAAATGTAGTTAATTAATCGAGAAATAAATATAAGATTAAAAGTAAATATTTAACCTAAAAATTTAAGTTATCAACATTTATCACCAATGAATGGTCTTTTTATCAAAATTTGATTTGATATTAAATACATTTGTACATATTGCTAAAAATAAATACATATATTTTTCTTTCACAATAACTTGTTTTTAATAGCAGTGAGAAAATTGCAAATTATAATAGTATATACTTCATGTATTAGGAATATATATCTTCATGTAAATTGGTCAGTTTTCAACCTATCAGTTTCAAATAATAGTTATAATTGTGATTAAAAAAAAACAAGGGTTTCTTATTTATTTTACTGACACCAATCAAGTTTGTGCCAAACTGTTTTAGGGTTGTCTGACCTAAAAAAGAAATTTGACATTGTTCTTCTATATATTCAACTAAAGATTCTGAAAATTTCTGTCTGACCGAATGACTTTTGTCTGACATTTTGTCTGACAGACAGAGTTTGGGATACACTGCCAATTACAATCAAAGTTAACAAGTCAACTCTTTCTTAGATAAGACAAACAATAAATCTTCTAAAATAAATTAATATCACGATTTCTTCAATTAAAGCACCAAGATGATTTTAAATCTTTCAATAAATGAACACCTATAATGAGCATACCCAAATATCAAAATCATTTTAAAAGATTACTAAACAATAGAATGCTCAGCCCCTGACCGAGCAGACTTCACCCATTTCAGTCTATCATTCTTCAGTGTAAACCGAGACCAAATAAACAGCTGTAATGAGGCACATACAATTGGAACATAAACAAGCATGTTAAAGATTCCACGTCTTTGCTGATCCAGAAATAATGGGTTTGGACTGGTTATTTCTGCATTCAAACCACTAACACTACTTCCTTGCTGAAAAATTTCATGACCTAAAACAGAAATAAGGAGATTTGTTATAACAATTATTAACTATCCATCAGAAATGAAAGGTTGATTAATTTTTGGTGTTTCACTCCACTATCCACACTTATGTCTATTTTGTGACAGGCAATGTTTATTGGCTAGGATTTCCTTTGATAAAGTTTTTTAATTCCTGATTAACTAAACTATGTATATAATAACTTTTCAATTGTATTACTTTGTATGTATTAAACTGTACTAATGAGGTAAAAGACGAAAAACATGTTTTGTTAAACTGTCCTGTATATTCAATTATTCGTAATGTTATTTTTAACCATGCTAGTCTTGTTGATGTCTTGTTTACATATATGTTTGATAATGAAAAATTTATATATATATACATGTATTTCTTTTTACGAGTGAAAATATGTGTGTTTTTTTTAATTGCCAAAATCTGCTTTGAAATTTAAATAAAGCAAAAATGTATTTTACACTCATGATAGTTGACTTGTATTTGTATTGTGATTTAAGAAAAAAATGTTTGATAGTCTCTCATAACTCATTATAGAGTGCACGTGGCTCTTGATGTTAACTTGTGTTTTAAAAAGCTGTATATTTTATATATAACAAGTGTTGAGACTTTAATGAAGTATTTTTCTTGTCTATCTTGTCTTGTCTGTATAAATATATCAGAATTTTAGAAATCATGACAGAAAACTGTTATTGACAAGAAGGTTCTTAGCTCCCAAGAGAAGAAAAGTGTGAACAACAGAAAAATGCAACAATAGGGATCTTGCATGTGTTTTGCATAGTATGCAATAGAGGACACTATTTCTAAAGCTACAAACTGTACATGCAAAAATGAAGCAATGAAATTGCAACCCTTAAAAATGTTGTTGCATACTAAAACCTATATGGTGATTTTCAAAAGTTTACTCGTGATAATATTACCTGTTTGTAAAGCTAACAGCCATGTACCAAGCAAAGGAGCAAACGTCTGTCCTGGTTTAGAGACGAGTGCAGCTGTACCAAACATTAACGCTGACACAGCCTTTTTACGTTTATGTAATACAAAATCTTCATCCACCAAATCACTGATAACTAGATTTAATAATTTACACGTCCCCTCTGTGAACACTCTGTTACTGTAAAAGATAAGTTGGTTTAATTAACTATTCAAACATTGTTAATTTAACAAAAGAAATGGGCCATTATGATATTTTTTATTGTTTATTATACTTTCCAACAGTAGATTTAGTTCAAGTGATGAATGAAGAAAAGTTATATAAATTACCGTTTTTCAATGCAGGGTTAATTGGACTTATAAGAAATTTCAAGATTAGGAGACTGACAAGTTTATATTTAAAAATTGAATGCTTCTTTTTATAATCTTATTGGGTTTTAAAGCACAGAAGTGCTTCATATTAAAAATGTTTCCACACTACAATTTTTTACAACCATATAAAGTTATGAATAAAAGCATTCAATTCCTATAAATGTATTTTTATGCCACAACCATGAATTTGAAGGTTAAATAAAGTTTTTTGATGCACTATTCTAACATTGTCACGGAAAGCATGTGCATTAAAATGATTAAAGGGAAATAAAATATGATATTGAAGTGTTTTGCTTTTGTTGTTATAAGTCAAGCAAAATTACAGAATCTAATGAAAAATACATGTAACGTTATTATTGCAAAGTAAAGGTTGAATAATGTTATATTAATTTCTACAAACCTAGCTACAAACAGGCATAGCAACCATATATTTTTTGGTCCTGCTACAAACATTGTAATACTGATCAACAGTTTGACAAAAAACAGCAGATTTATCACATTATAGACTCCAAACTTTCTACACAGGGACAGGAAATATAAATTGTTGATATGTGGTGCTAGAAAGGATATTCCTGAAATTAGAAGAAATAAATACTGCAATTCAAGAAATTAATATTCCATCTTCCAAATAAATTACAATTCACAAAATTCTACACAATTTTATAATATTCCCAAACTCAAATCAGGATGAAGTGAGATACATGCATGTATAAGCTTGGCAATCAAGAAATAGAAAAAATCACTGCATGTTCAGGTCTCTGTACAATGGTTTTCAAAACTTCGATATTGTGGAATACAGTTACTTCGAAACTTCTCTTTGTCTCACCAATAGGTATAATTTAATGTTCAAACAAATTTAAATTTAGCTGAGATGAAACTTATTTTGAGTTAAATGTGTACATAACATTGTGCAAGAACAAATACTATTTAAGCTCAAATAAACTGACCTTATCAATTTAAGTTCAAAGTTTTCAAAACTAAAACATCAGATTGTCTTCTAAGCAAAGTTCTAAGAAATTTAATATAACCTTCAGCCATGATATTGTTTGTTTACATACCTATAAGGAAAGCTCCCAAACCAGAACTATAACCACCTAATAAGTTCTCTAGGAACAGTGGGAAGAAATTGCTGTTGAAATGACAATGGAAAACCTACAAAAAATATAATCAAACACCTGTGATTATTGAATGTTACCAACTTACATTTGTACACACAAATGGCTCAACATGTTTAGTAGTTGTTGTTTGTTGATATGGTTCTTATAAGTGTTTCTTGTTTTTTTTTTATATAGATCAGATTGTTGGTTTTCAAGTTGGAATGGTTTTACCCTAGTCATGTTTGGGGGCCCTTTATAGCTTGCTATTCGGGGTGAGCCAAAGATCTGTGTCTAAGACTATACTTGACCTAATAGGCTATAATGGTTTACTTTTACAAACTGTGATTTGGAAGGAGAGTTGTCTCCTTGGTACTCATACCACATCTTCTTATATCTATAAGTTGCTGTTCAAATATTTCATGTATAACTACAAATGTAAATTGCCTTTTATATTATCATAACACATATCAATTGAAAATCTGTACCTGTATTAGATTCATCACAGAAAAATATTTAAAATTCTTGTGTTTCATAAGCTGTTTGACAAAAACCAGTATAGACTTGCTTTGTGGTATAACTGCTTCTTCATGTCTGAAATAAAAATATAAATTTTGTTAAACGTGTTAGATGAAGTTATTTCTATGATTATCATGATTACCTTCTACCGTAAACGTAGAAAACGACAATTTTACTTCTTATCATTTTTTCCCAACAAAGAATGCCATTTTCTGCATTCATGCATAAAAAAACCCTGCAGATTATATGTTTGCTTTCAAATAAGTACAGTGATCTATATCTGTTAATTTCTGTGTCATTTGGTCTCATGTGGAGAGTTATCCCATTTTCTTTTTTATATATGCAAAATGTATCAATATGTTTTATGCATAATAATGTTAATACATTTATGTGTCTGTCTACAATTTAAAAGCTTGGATCTATTTATAATGTACCTTTCATGAGACTCTGTCTTTCTGGTTGCCATCGGATGTTCTTTGACATAGGACTGTTTCATTGCACTGGCCATCACAGTAAATCCAAGTAAGGAAACAACAGATATACAAACACAGTATATCCTGAAGGAGGTAAAATTAGATTTGTCCCATAAAATGTAAGACAAGAACACAGAGGCTGACCCAAGAGCGCTGAATAATGAACTCTTGGCATTTAACTTAGTTCTGGCTTCTGACGATATTGCAAGATCGGCAAGTAAAGCTGAGTGATGGAGATCAATCATGGTTAAAAACGTGTCATACAAACATAAACAAACAATAAACTGTAACCATGGATATCCCCATGGAAACCAAAACATTAAAAATGTCAACGTAAACAAGGGACCATTTATAGATAATTTATTTAGCCGTTGCATAACAATGTCTTGAGTTGTGGAAACAGAATTGCTGAGATATTTACTATCACTGAGCCAACCAAAAAGTGGATCATTAAATGAATTCCAAATCAGGAAAACCGTTTCTCCAATCCAAAATGAGGTTTTGTCGATTTTGTAAACTGTAACAAACATATCAACGTGATATAATAGAAAGACATTATGTAAAATTGTTAGGAACAAGGACATAGACCCGTAACAAAGGTCCATTGGAATTCGCAGATTTATTATACCCATTTTTAATTATTGTATATTTCTTCTGGTTTCTCTTGATTTTACTTTGATACTATGTTGTTTATTTGAATTGGTGTACAGTATTCAGATTTGTTGGAATCATTAGTTACTAGCATCACAGAAGTTTAGTGGAAGCTCCTATGAACTCATATGCAAATAGTTCTTGTTTGGAAATGTATAAGATGTTTTAAGTCAAATCCATATTGAGTATAAATTGTCACATGTCTACAGTTCTTCATTTGTAATGGGTGCTGAAAAAGACAAGGATAAAATTATTACAAGAGTTTTGTACATGTGTAAATGTATATATCTGTACATGTGGATAAAATAATTCCCTATAAATAGCAACACTTAACATACATATCATTAAGTGTCCAGAATAATCAGTACAAAGCTTGAAAACTGCATGTACATGTAGTTTAACTCCGCCAAATTGTGTATGTACCTGTCCAAAGTCAAGAGCCTGAATTGCAGTGATAATGGTTTGTTGCTCTACATTTTTATATCATACATGGTAAATTGTAATTCTTTAGCAGGGATCAAAATAAGCAGTGTTCAAGTGGTCTGAGACCAGTAGAATTTGCTTCAGATCAGTAGATTATGTCAGCTAGAGGTCTGGTGGACCAATAGAAATATGTGGATAAAAATCACTGATTGCATTGCAATGTTGATTTGTTAACAAAAAAGTTTATGTGCAAAATCAATTACAAGGTAATGAGGGGTGCTAAGTATTACAATTGATCAAGTTAATTAATATCTCGGGTAAGCTTCCTTCACAACAACACAAGATGTGGAATTTTTGGAAGGTGTTACATCTCAGGTAAGCTTCCTTCACAACAACACAAGATGTGGAATTTTTGGAAGGTATTAAACAGAAAAAAAGAACTTAGGTGTACATATAAAACATGTGATTATAGAAATAGTCAAGACCGTACATCATTGTACATGATGTCAACCATGTCAACAGCATGGTAACATATTTTTCATCATTTAGTCTTCTGAAATGCAGTTAAGACACACCATCATCTTTGTCATAGGTTTAAAGTCTGTATGAAGTGGTTATTTCAGAGTCAATATACATCTTATTTTTTTCACCAAGATACAGAAAACTTGTGTCAAAATTTTCAAACGATATGATACATTGTACATGTAGATATATTTTATAAATGATACTGGAACTTGAAGAACATTTTTTTGTTGTTATTTCAAACAGATATGACATGTATGAAAACATTGTGAAAGGCTCTCCTTAGTTTTTTTTAATTACCATAATTACATTGCAATTGTCTGCCTTTGATTTAGATTTGATGTACATCATTGTCATGATTGTACATGTAAGCAATGGTTTTCTCAAACATGTCCAAAGTTAAACAGGTTGAGAACAACACCTCAAATGTTGGGTAACCCCTCAATGTAATGACTACCCCTTTTATGACATGTATGAGCATGATGAGGGATTCATTTCAAGTGATACATTTTTTTTCAAAACACTTTTTAGTTATAGTACAAATTAACAATTTTTTATATTATTTGAAAAAAAATCCAAAAGATGAAAGAACTTTGCATCTATCCATAGGTGCTTGAGGACAGGATCCTGTTATGAGCCCCCCCCCCCCCCAAACCAGTATACAATATTAGTATTAATATATATGGTATAAATAAGTGATATATATTTAAAAAATCTGAGATTTATGATAATAAGGGGAGAGACTATGGGGGGCTCATAACAAGATCCTGTCCTCAAGCCCCTATGCATCTATCTGGTAATAATTACAATGTACATGATCAAAATATGTCCCCCTTCTTGTCTGTGGGAGTCCCAGACAGTCCTTCATTTAAGGGATATCCCTCACCTGTTAAAACAATATATAATGTAGCAGGTGAAATATTTTCTGAAGAGACACACATTGAAGTAGAGGGAAGGAGTGGGAATGTGTAGTTACCTTAGTCCAAATAATTATGATGTCTAGATAGGCTATTTTAATTTTTTCTGGGACGCCTTCCTACTACAGACACAACTGTATGCATTCATAACAATGCATATAAATTGTAAAATAAATATTCCTGACTCCTTGAGACACAATTTATAGTCTGTGACACCTTACCCATTGTTGGTGTTCTGAATCAATATAGGAATTTTCTGATGAGGTGGACAAATCAAAAATTGCTCTGAACTCAGTATCCCAAAATTATGCATTTGAATTAGGATAAATAGTTGAAACTCCCAACTTTATCCTGGGTATTGAACTCCCCTTTTAAAAATGTCTGGATCTTATCTTAATTAAGACTAACATAATTCCAGCTGTTAGTGGTTGTCAGAATTTCAGAAACAGTTGCCGGTAAACTTTTATTTAAATTTTTTAGAAAAGACAATGGCATCATTGTTACACCCTTTTGCGAGAGAGGATATGCTTTGTTGCCACAAAAGATCAAAATACATAACCTTATGGCTTATAACTATACACACCAGAAATTATCAAAGAAAAATTTGTCAACAAATCAAAGCAGGAAACGAGTCATTCCCGGAAGCTAAGTGAAGTGTCTAAATAAATGAAAGTTAGGACCAGACTAGAGAATTTTCCGTATTTATTTTCATTTCTATTTTTTAACAAAATTCCAGTTGTATCTTCAATGAATATACGTTGTGCTATTTAAAGAACAAAACAATTTACAAAGTAATTTCATAGGCTGCAACTATCAACCCAAGGATTTATTTAGTAAGCTAAGACTATATAAGGGGGCCATTTCTGCCTGGAACATTGTTACTAGTTTAATACGTAGTACAATGTATATATAATAGTTCCATTTTTTATATTCTTAATTTTGTAGGCCTTTTTTAATTTTTTATACTCTTTGGGTATTATTCTCTATTCTTTATAGTTTAGCACCTCTGGAATATTCTCTATTATCTGGGACTAATATAGTCCCAGCTATAAGGGACGACCATTTGATATTCTGGGAGGGGGGGGGGGGCAGGAGGATTTTGAAAATAAATAAGTTAACTCAGCCTTGATAATCACAAAAATAAATGGTTTGTTCTGTGGTAGTTTGAAAATAAATTACCTGACTACAGCAGGTCTAATCGAAAGTATGAGATGGTACCAGATTCTTCATAAATTCATCTTTTTTTCAAAAAAAATCGCCTTGGCAAACACTGCCCAAATTGTTTAATAATAAATAAATTTGGTGTATTTACTGTCTTCTGATTGGTTAAAATTATTAGTTTTATTTTCAATGTTGTCAATTTTTATGGCGACACGCCCACTCCGCTGACGTTGTGTATTCATACACCAACATGTGTGTACGTTGTTATTGTTAATATAAATAATATAAAAAGTTCTTTGAGCTTTATTTTTGATAGAAATTTATTTATAATGAATGGCAATAATCTATTTTGAATTTATTGAACCATAAAATTAATTTTTGACTCTTCACATTTTACATAATCCGCTTCGCGGATTATTCAATGTGAAGAGTCAAAAATTAATTTTATGGTTCAATAAATTAAAAATAAATAATAGCCATTCATTCAATAAAAGTATAAATATTATTTAAATATACTTGAAATGTCTGTTAATTGGCTTCATTTAACTTGAGGTATGTTTTCTCAGCAACACTTACCTCACTTTTATTTAAGAGGGCCGTAACTACATTGAGGCAAATGCGTCATGTAGAAAATTTCAAAACCAAACGCTTGTCTCCATATCAAATTGTTTTCACGTCGAGTGTCTTGCAAGAAGCAAGTTGAACTGTCCTCCCTAAGACGTAGCCCCTGATTTTTCAGGATCAATGTTTCTTATTTATTTGTCTTTTGTATATTGATTGCCCTTCTGTATTCTGTTAGTGTTACATTCCTTTTGTAATTTAGTAATTTTGTTATTAACTTGATCATGAGTTTAAAAAACAGAAGCCAAAGACTTCAACTATGTGAATTACATTTTTGCTTTATCATGCATATTGGTCTATTGATGTTGTCCCTAAAAACTTACGTCTTACACTGAATGTATACATTTTGCTTTGAGACCAAAAATAAGAAAGGGTCTGGGGAACACTCAGAAAGCATGATTTTGCATCATTTTTTCTAAAGCTTCTTGTGCCTTCAGTGGCTCCAAAACCCTTAAAAAAAAAATTGCCTCGCTCCGCTCGGCGTACCATGTTTTGCCAATACTTTTAAAATAGGCTAGATACAATCAATCTTTAATATAGTGTCTTGAAGCAATACATGTATATGCAGTTCGGAATATAGAAGTTTCATTTCTGCAGAGGATGATGATTAATTCTGATTAAATGGTACATGATGACTTAACTATACATGTATTATTTAAAATTTATTAACAAATAATTCAAAAATTGTTTTCGAATATTATAATTATAGTTGTGAAAATAAATAATCAGTCCCTTGCTTTATTGAAAATGAAAAATCTTGCTTCAATAGTGCAGAAAATAGATAACATGTCCTCTTAGTTTACAAAAATAAATAACCGTCCAAAACAAATCCTCCAAAAAAATTGGCAGGACAGGAGTTTTGAGTAAAAAAAAAGGGCAGGATGAGACACCCCCCCCCCAAAAAAAAAATCAAATGGTAGCTCCCTAAACAAAACAAGGGAAGATCTCATGTGCTCCGGAAGGGTATGTATTTTCTGCTCCACATGTAAATGTGGTAATTGTTGAGGCCCTCAATGTTTCATTAATGTATATTGTTTGAATATTCTACACTCAGTATGCATTGTGCCTATATTTTTCTTTATTAAATAATTTCAGTGCAATACGAAATCTGTCAATAGCAATAAACATGTCACCGATGACATAAACACTTCATACCTGTATATTTAATAAACTTGTAGAATCAAATACAGGTGAACCTACTTTTGTTATCTTGTTTATGAAATCTTGAATAATAGAAAACAACACAACGACAATAAACCGATAAAACAAGAATTAAACTCGTCCTTAAGATAGTTTTACTACAGTAAAGAAGATAATTTACACATTTTTCAGACTATAGATATCCATCGGAGGCTTATCTGGTACCAGTTATATAGCTTTTCTAAAACGCTTACCGTCTAACACCGACATTCTGTATTCAAAATATCCGGGGCAATTGTTTTATCCTATACTCGGTCCATGAGTCCCACAAAGGGTGTGAAACTTATAAGGCTTTCGTCTCAAAACTTCAGTTTTCAAAATATAACTTTTATATTATGCAGAGTTTTATTTATTCATTTTTTTTTTTCAATTTCACTCATAAATGAATCGGCATAGCACTTATATATACTAAACCCTATGTAATTTTAAAATTGAATATCTACTGGAAGAACTAATTCCTTAGTAAAATCAAAACACCTTCAAGTCTTTATCGAAATATGGAAAAGTTAAAAGAAGAGTGTTCGAGATATTAACCCTTATGCATTTTAGTGTTTTTTGCATTATCCACAAAAATGAAAATGTTATACCTCTAAGATGTATAATGACCGTTTCTTAAATTTGAGCATGGAAAGGGCTAGTCTTAATAGTGGGAACTATAAAAGTTGAAACATTTCAAACATTATTCGAGATAGTACACATATTTGTAGTCGCCAAACATTTCCTCTAACCCGTGACAGTGGTATAACGACACAAGAACAAACCATTTTTAAAAGTCAGTTGATACTGGACTTATCAGACCGACACGTAGCACACAGAAAAACAATGACCTGCTAGTAACAAAAAGACGTTGCTACTTAGGACACAAATTACAGAGTACTCACAGCTACTTATACTTAAGCTAAAAATCACCAAAAAATACAAGAGCAGATTTGATTTTATCTGAATCCTTTATATTTTATATCAGTTGTATTATATCTTTATGTGAAGATTTATCTGAATAAATATTATTTTAATGAAACATCCAAACATACTATCCACACTAACCTCTATCCGCACTTGTTTAAATAAAAACATTAAAATCCTGCATCTAGGATTAACATAAAATCGGGACATATGGATTCAGTACAAAGACTTCAAAACAGGCAGATAAAAACATAATATATTGTGAGATGCCAAATACATATAAGAATCATTTGACCGAATTTTTGAAGGACTGCATATAAATTTTCATGGCTGTGTAGACAATTCAATTCAAGTCAATATTTATTGGAAAGAGCACAGTAGAAGCGTGATACAAATACAGACAATGATAGTATCAAAACGACATATTTATAAAGAAAGATTATAGCAATAAAATATTTTTTTTGTACCGATAAAAAAATATCAAAAGGATCGTATAACAGAGTTCTACTGATAACCTTTCAGAAAAACATGATTTTCAAGGATCGATAAGTTTACTCAGATCTAAAGTTTACGGGCTCTATAAATAATATCACTGTAAAAATGTTGATGTGATATCCCGTTTTGTAATCAGATTTCTACAGGTCTTATGTAGTATTTTGTTTGCCTTTTAAATTATTTTTATTTTGCCTATATATAGCGTATGCTGTAGTTGTCTTTTTGCCATTTCTTTTTTGTTTACTGGGTTATATATACTTTAGTTGTCTTTTTGTTATTTCTTTCTTGTTTACTGCATGGGTTGTATATACTTTAGCTGACCTTTTGCTATTCTTTCTTGTTTACTGGGTTATATATACATAAGCTATATTTTTGTTATTTCTGTCCAAATGCAATGCATTGGTTCTCTGTTTGATACGCCTGTCTATTAAATTTGGATTAATGCTTTGGTAGTCATTTTGTTAGTTATGTCTGATCTAAATACATTTGTATCTTAAAAGTTGTTTTGTCAAACATATGCATTTATGAGATTTGTGATTTGGATATACGAGACTAATAGACTATTATGGAATAATATATGGCAAAGGATATGATAAAATTTTGAAGGTGATATTCCGGTCCTCCTTTTCTCGTAATGATTTACCCTTGGATGCGAATCATCTCTAAATTTCATTGGTCAAGAACAACACTTCGGGTGCCATTTGGGGATTAGGAACTGTTCCCTCTATACCCTCTACCATAATTCACATACTAGTAATTCTGTGTGGATATTCTCGCTACGTTGAAGATCCATCGGTGGCCTTGTGCTACCCTCTGGTCTTTGGTACATGCAATGTATCCATTCTCAATTTTATTCAAAACAATATTCCAAATGAATTTCACATGTAAGAATTAATTTCTGTTTACACATAATTAAAATGTCAGTCGTTTACTTAATGGTGAAATGAACCAAATACTGTATTTTTAGTAGAACATATTTCTGAATGAAATATATTGTGAATGGTAATTCTAAGATAGTACTTGAAATAACTGAGGGTAATGAATTACGCATATTTAGACAGAGGTAATGATGAAAACACAACAGCGATCAATTGGATGTCTAATTGACTGAAAACAATTATCAGTTCATACTTATATTAAAAGAATTTAGAGAAAAGAGAATATTCAAAGTGGACGAAATTCATTACAAATAATCAACGACCTTTAAATTGCGATGTAACTATCATATCATTACTTTATTACCGCTAATGCAAACTTGTTTCAAGATGTGGTATTGTCCTACCGAATAACTCAAAGATAAAAACACCTTTCATTTGAACTAGAGCGTTGGGATTTCAACTATTGGCAGGTTTAGTTTTGGACATTTTCCACGTGTTTTTACGGTTTTTGTTAGCAGAGGTTTCGCTAAAATGTCAGAAAAAAAGTCATACGAATATGATAATGCAAAGAATGGAGATACTAAAATTGTACACTCAGGCGATGTCGAAATTCAGTAAGTACTTTAAAATTTGTTTATGCAGTTTCTTATTTTACATAATGCTCATAAATTTGGGAGGGGGAGGGGTCCTTAATTTCTGTATTCTTTTTACGCTATGCTTCTCTATCCTTAACGTTTATTCTGAAAAAATCTAATTTTACTATTATTTTTTTTGTGATGAATTGATTTCTGTATAATTTACATCGTTCATTTCTTTATTCAGTGTTGAATAATCCGCAAAGTGGAAATGAATTTATATTAGTTGCAAAACTTGTTTCCCAATCCACTATAGATAAACCCTATTATTTTCTACTTTTTGTGTATTTTGCTCATTTTTCACTTGTGTTTTAATTTAAATTTTACTTATTTACAGACATGTAATGCTAACCAGTTATATGAAAATATTATCATGTGAATATTTTACAAAATAATGGCGTTTAAACATAATTTATATTAACAATACAACAGAAAAAAACTATATCTATTTCGAATGTTTTAATAAATGGCAAAAATTCATTGTCGTTTCTGTGTTAATAAATGCAAGCAACATAACCCACGATATGACTGATATTATTATCGACAAGATTTTAAATGATTCGGATAATAAAATAGTCAGCAAAAGAAACGATACAAGGCAATGTTTTTACCATAAATTATAAAATATAATACATTGTACAATGGTAAATAATTGTCCCAATTGCTGTTATTTTTACAGAGTGTTATTTTGAATGCCTTTTCAGACATTTGAAAACTTAATTCGCATCTTCGAAATAAAATGCCGACTTTTAACATAATTTTCCGCAAAATAAATTTGACCCCTGTGTTCAATAACTCGATAATATTTGGTCAGATTCTTTTAATAATATGCATTTGCTTTGTTAACGAATGCTTTTCATTGGATAATTTAACAGTTTTTCCTAGTTTATTATATTTTTTGATAAATTGGAGTTTTAACTTGTGTATCGTTTCTTTTGTTGACTAGTATACAAGGATTATATATTTTAAAACTCTTTGTATATATAAAGGCACACATATATCAATAAACTGCATTGAATCAGTACAAGATACTCACATTCTCTGACATCTGTATCAATTTTTATTTTATTGAATACATGTACATCAGAAAACAATTGAAATTATAAGAACATACGTAATTGTGGATTTTTTTAAACTATTTTGTCAAATCAACAATAGCATCCATCGCTAGTTTTGATAATGATAAATGAAATATGTCTGTTTTATTTGATTTGATTTGACTTGCGTGTTTTGTATCGTTTCTGCAATCAGCATCCAAACACAAATATAAACATGAATAAAAGATCAAATTAAATATATAGAGAAAACTGATTCTGGGTGCTATTTTGATGCCCGATTTCGCAATAAGATTGATAAAAAAAAACAAAAAAGAAAATATTTTACGCATTTCAGATTCTCGAAGATAATTCGTAACATCGTAAATGAAGGGTTTATTCAGGTGTTAGTATATATAACAGGAGCGTTACAGATATGAATACCACTATCCCAGTGCCCTACATTTGCTAATTTCTCTGTTGCATACATCAGAGGTATTTTACATATACCTGATGACAGCAATATTTGTACATGGACAATTTAGGACATGGACAATTTAGGACAGAGATTCTGGTTATTCAAAACTATATGTCCTCGTTAAATGACTATAATTTCATATCCAAAAAGGGACAATACTGACTTAGTTCGTTGTCACAGATCCGAAACTAGTGTTGTTCATATTAACATTCCATTGGATTCAGTAACAATTTTACCACAAATTACTTAAAACCTTAAGCGTTATTTTTTCCTAAATACACATATTTGGTTTGAAAGTTTGTCTATATACCTGTAGAACACTGGATATCTCAACTATTTTTTACGGGATGTTGTTTATAAAGCTTGCATATTTAGAAACGATCCTTGTGAAATTATAGATCCTTTTGTATTGTGGTATTTTATGGTACAGACATTGATTTTTGTTATCAATTAATTAAAACATAATATGTACATATTATTGCTGTCCTGATACACCTTTGATATCATATTTGATTTTCGTTTTCCGATTTGTACATATTTAATCAGGCCATCTTTTTCCCCATTTCAATTATTAAAATAATTCAAAGTGAAGCCTTTTATAGCTTGCTATACTGTATAGGTTTTGCTCATTTTTGAAGGCCGTACGGTGACCTGCAATTGCTTAATACTTTTACCTCATTTTGGTCTTCCTTTTGAAGTTCATATAATTGGCAATCTTGTTATTTTTATATTTAGAAAAAAATAACTAGATTAATTAAAATACAGAGCTGTGCCATGAACGCATGATACGTCCGTTTCATATTATACTAAAGTTTGAACAACCTATTAACATACTTGTGTCTTGTCTATAAAATACATTCTTTTGTGAATAATGTAGATAAAAAGTATACCTAATGTACACTTTCCCCCTAGAACTAAAGTCTGAGAGCTTGTTTTAATTTCCCGACTATGTGTAAGTTAGCCAATAACGTGTTCCTGTTTGGGAAAGGGGGGTGGGGGTTGCATTGCAGTCTAACATACTTAACCCAGAGCATTTAAATCCAACCAAGTTAACGGACACGGCAAAATTTCAAAACTACATTTTTAAATATTTTCTAGTGTAAATCCTGCAAATTACATCATGATTTTTGTCGGTCCAAAGCAGAAACATAAATCATTTCAAATTGAATAATATCACAAATGAATTACAATTGTGTTTAGATATGTTCATGGTCAATATCAATCGCTCGTAGATTTAATTTATGACCACCGATATTAGGAAATATTTATTTGTTCAGTATTGATTCAATAGATTTTCAAAATAATGTTATCATGTCTATGCGAAAGATATGACCGGGCTACCGTCTTTTGTCATAATATACGGCGCCGTTGTTTTCTTTCAACCACATACACTAAGTAGACTTCAATAAATTTTGTAATACTATGTTATCTTACAAGTAGATACCAATTCACAGGTATAAATTGTATATGTTATATGTATATGCATGCTTTGAATGCAATTTTATTTTGAGTGTTCATAATTATCTAACTAAAGCACATCGTCAAAAGGTCGATTTTGTTACCACATTACTTTTCGAACTTTGAATAAGGGAACGACCATTTATCTTAAAATACGACCAATTTGATGAAAAAATATTCTGGTCAAGCAGATGACAACAAAAATATTTCTGAATCTAGATTTACCCTTATACACCTTATGGTGCTAAATTTTGAAGAAGAAAACAATGATTTGATTTATAACGTTGAAAAAATAAAAAATAATATTCCCGCGTTGAGTGAAAAAAAATCTTACTTAAATTCGACAAAAAAATCATACCAACCCCATCCCCGGGGTCCGTTTTCAGTTAAATGGTTGCTCCCTAACTTTCTTGTAAGGAAACAAATAATCAAGTACAACTTTAACATCTCAACATCACATTTAGATGTTACTGAAAGGTGTATCCTAACGTGTTTTGCTTGTTTTTATTATGTTAAGCTCTAATCATCGAAAAATAAAGATAAAGAAGATTGAAATTGATTTGACAGAAATAATAAGATACATGATTGATATGGCAACCCTTCGATTACATCATTTCCAAAATATCATATTATCTATACTAGAAAAAATAAATAAGTTGCCAATTACTATCATCTTTATCGAATGATTTTGAAGAATACAAAATATATCAGTTTTGACGTTCTAAAAGAGGGGCAAAAGATACCAGAGGGACACTCAAACTTACAGATAGAAAACAAACTGACAACGCCATGGATTACTAAAAAGAAAAAGAAAAACAGTAAAACAATAGTACACAAAGCACAACATAGAAAACTAAAGACTTAGCAACACGAACTCCACCAACAACTGAGGGTGATGTCAGGTGTTAAAACCTAATTTAACGTTGAAAACACAATGAAAATTTTTAAAACGAGATATTTAATAAGATATTGGTCTAGATTTTAAAATGAATTACAATAAACAATTAAAATTTTAAAAACCAAGAAATTTGCCGTTTTTTTTATGTTAATGAAACATTGCGGTAAAAAGGTGTCAATGTTCAAAATATCAAAACAAAAGTATAATTTCAAAATCTGTGTAGTTACATGAACTTATTTATACAAACTACAACACTTTGGGTTTTTAGAAACTCTAAGGGTTTTTTACCCTAGGAATATATCACCTCAGCTATTTTCAGCTTAACTCTTCGGAATTGTGGATCTTTTTAATTGCTCTTTACTTCGTGCTTTATTTGGCCTTATAACTTTTTGAAACGGTAGTCACTGATTAGTCTTTTATCTATACGAAAAGCATTTACTTACTTACTTAGTCCTTGTTATGCCTTTTGGCACATAGGGCAAGGACAAGTTGCCGCCACTCCTCTCTGTTTTCTGCTTTTTTCTCAATAGTTCCCCAGGTGTAACCTCTCTCTTTCATCTCTGTTTCTATTGTTCTACGCCATGTTGTTTTTGGTCGTCCTCTCTTCCTTTTTCCCTCTGGTGTCCATCTTAATGCAACTTTGGTCATATCTCCGAAAAGCACGTCTAGCGATATATACACGTTTGGGCCTGGTATCTCTGAACCACTCCACCACAAAGGCTACATGTATATATATCTTTCTTTTAGTTGAGGAATAAGGGAGTTTTTTTTAGACGGTATCTTTATATTTGTAGATTCCAGGACAAAAGTAAACGAACAGCATTAGAGAAGATTCTTATTGCTGTTGTATTAATGTGTGTTGTTGTTATTATTGTTTTGGCTATTGTTGCAGCAATCAGGAAAAATGATAAAGAGTCGGGTAATTATTATAATTAAGTTGATTCTACTTTTGAGTTAGTGGCAGATCCCGTAATGGCGCGTAGAGATAGCCACACAAAATAATTGTTTCTCGCTATTTTTTTATTTGTTAGCATACAATCGTCCAACATATTCTTGCGTATTACTATATTATCAGTTTCATGGAATTACGCCCCTTTTAATAACCTCTAAGTTTTTTTTATATTTGAACAATGCAGGATACTAGTAAAAAATATAAGTATTTGCGATTTGATGAAAAAACGAAAACATTGGGAAACATGAGTGACGCCGATGTTTTAACTGTGACATTTCTCATACATAGGTGAATGTATGATACATGCATTACTATTATGATACACTACTGAACTATGCTTCAGAATCGGAGTTTTGGTCTTGAGACAAATATGTTATTTGTAAGGCCAGGATACATATAAAAACTTAAGTCCGCACATAAATTATATATAAGCTAAAACACTAGATTCCTTACTTATCCTAGAAATTAAAATACATTTTCAATATTATATTCAATTTGATAAAATATTCTGAGGCAGCCGTAGACAAAAAAAGTTCTTGAACTTATAGGCATTACTACGTTTTCTTGATTGGATCTGAATGAACTCTAAGTCTTTTAATAACCATGCTTTATCTACACCATCGAGAACGATCTGTATTGTTTTTAGTTCCATGGTAAAATAATTTCTGTAGATCACACTGATTACACTATGTCTTTTCAGAAACAATTGGTGTGTGTACGTCAACAGAATGCACAGTGGCAGGTGAGTGTCGGGGCTAATTGACTGGTTTTTATTTAAACATATACATGTAACACAAAACAACATATATAAGTTACACCTGAAATTTGAAAATGTCGTTCAAGACAAGAGCAAAATAAACTAGATTTGTAATTGCTACCAATAACGGATGGCACCCTTCCCTCATAGCCAGGGTAACAACAGCCATTTTGAAAATTCCAAAGTCAAAGAGTGCATTTACACATGTAAAATATCATTTCCGTGAAATTTCTAAAAGTTTGGAGCATTTTGAAATTTTGGACATTTTTGCTGTTTCCATGGTAACGGTAGCCATTTTGGAAATTCCAAAGCCAAATTTCATAGCAGCATATGCCAATTGATATGTGTACGAAGTTTCATCAATTTTGGAGCATTTTGATATTTTGGACAGTTTTGCTGTTTCCATAGTAACTGCGGCCAATTGAAGAGCAAACCCCCAATTGCAAATCTACACGTGCTGAAAAATAATAGAAGGAACAAAAGGAAACGTAGAGTAACAATATGTCCCCCAAACTCCGTTGATGGTGCCATAATAAACAAGCAAGCTGATTTTGCACAAAACAATGTTGCAGCATTTAGTGTAATGCATCTGGAAACAATAGATAAAGACTTATATCATATTATACTCAACGAGAGACCCAAATAAGTAAAGAAACCGGAAAACACGCGCATAAAACAAATACAAGATCTCACATTGGTGAGCACTTTCAAAAATTGTAAATAGTGCAGACCATTTATTTGGCTAATAATATTGCGGTATGGGATTTTCATTTTCCATTTTTATCAAAAGAAACATTCCAAGTAGGAGGTAAATGAATACCATTTAAGATATATCAAAAGCAGAGGCAATTTACACATAAGCAACACGACGGGTGCCACATGTGGAGCAGGATCTGCTTACCCTTCCGGAGCACCTGAGATCACCCCTTGTTTTTGGTGGGGTTCGTGTTGTTTATTCTTTAGTTTTCTATGTTGTGTCATGTGTACTATTGTTTTTCTGTTTGTCTTTTTCATTTTTAGCCATGGCGTTGTCAGTTTGTTTTAGATTTATGAGTTTGACTGTCCCTTTGGTATCTTTCGTCCCTCTTTTACACCAGTTTCCCCTCCCTCCAAAATAAAAAAGGAAGAAAAACGATTATGTACAAATTTAAAGATATTTTGAAGTTTTGATAAACTAGAAAAAACACAACAACACAATGATATCGAACACAAATGTAACATGAAGATTAGAAATAGATAGAAAAGTAATAACACTATGTCTCTCCATCGTAAGTAAAAGTAACAACATGTTTTTGTTGTCATTTCAATGTGTTATTGCTGACCGGTTTGATTCTGATCCTACTTCTATTCGCGGTACATAGGATCTAGTGTTTGACAGTGAGCCATCATCCACTGTATAAATAATCACTGTAAAGATAAATTAAAATTGAGAATGGAAATGGAAATGGGGAATGTGTCAAAGAGACGCCAACCCGAACAAAGAGCAAAACACATACATTTATAGGTTACTTCTGTAAATAAATTTTTTTTTTAATTTTCAGCTGCTAGAGTCACTGCTGCTTTAGACGAGACTGTTGATCCCTGTGACAATTTTTACGACTTTACATGTGGGACATGGATAAAGAAGACCATTATATCGGAGGACCGGTCCAGTATAGATATGTTTGGGGTTGTCCGAGATGAAGTAGAGATCACGATTAAATGCAAGTATTGTCATTGAATTAGAAAATGACTTTTTTGGGGGAAATGGAAGGGGTGGTTTTTGAGGGGGGGGGGGCGTGAAATAAATAACCTTGCTTGACTATAAAGCGAATTTTCTGCAACAAATCATGCAAGAAATAATTATGTTAAAAAGTGAAAATATATTTTGCGCAGTGAAGCCACCAAAAAAACCGCAAGGCGTGGCATTAGACGAAAATAATTATTCAACACGTAAAAAGTTCTCATGCCTCACTCCCAGAATATAAATTGATTATACTCTTTACCCAGTTAAGTATTTACATGTACGTATTCCAAGGTAACGTTTATATATTCATTCAAATTTGTTTCGCGTTTCATGCATGTCAAATAATTTTAATCTGAAATTATTATAAATTTAGTTTCTTTCATATGTTTCTTATGAAAGGTTATTTTAATTAGAAACTCGTGGCCACGAATTAACGAGCATTTTTTGTATTTTGTATACTTATGTTGACCGAACATAAAATCGATAAATAACCTTAAGTAAACCATTGGACCAGTATAAATACAACCTGATATAAATTTGCGAGGACTGTCTAGCCAGTCAAAAACTTCCATCATCTTGATTGCCAATGAGGTACCGCCAATGAGACAACTCTGCTAAAGAGACAAACTGACATTCAAGTTAACGACTATATATACAAAAGAAGATATATGTCAAACTCATCGTACGGTCTTCAACAATGAGTAAAACCCATACCGCTTGGTAAATGAAGAAAACAAATGGAAACACTCAGTTGAACGGCGACCAGAACTTAAGCGGTACCATAAAATACATACTTGTTTGACGGAGCATCGTTTGTTACGACTAGCGGTAACTTATTCATCACTAAATTCAAAATTTATGACGCTTTTGAAATTAGGAGCCATAGCTATTCAAACAGGCAAATGCTCCTTGTGTAACTTATAGACGTTTTGTTTTTGACTCTATTTCCTATGTAATTATGTAACTACCTATAGACTTTTTTTTTTATTGCTGTTTGTATACTTTGATGTTGTTTAGAATATGTAAATATGTTAGTGTTATGTTCTTGATTCTGTTCTTATAATATAAATTGTAAAATCTTCATATTATGGAGGAAATAAAGATAATCAATCAATCAATCAACTACAAACGACCCCAAAATGGCAATGTGAAACAGTTCAAACGAGAATCTTTATATTTAAATTAACCGATGTAAAACAATTTAAACGATACAACTAACTACCTGATTATAGTACAAAACAAATAAACGAAAAACAAATATGATTACCAGCAACAAACGACAACCACTGAATGACAGGATCTTACCTCATTCTTGTGAACGTTTACAATGAATACAAAAGCTAATTTTGTTCTACGATGAAATCAGCAGATAACTGAGATTTTATTACCATCAATTAACTTTAGTAATTCAATTTATTGTGAATGTGTAAATCACGGAAGAATATGTCTTGAAATTGACAAGTTTATTATATCTACAAATTCATAACGTACGAATAGGTACAACATAGTTAAGTATCACCAATTAGCAGGCACTTGTCTGCAGTCTTGATTATTATAATGAAAAATGATAGCTAAAATAAATGAAAAAACGTTTCTTTCATTTAATAATACTTTGATTATAATGTATTTTTACAACGACTACGACAAAAATACCATTGATTAATTTGGGACAAAAAAACAGTAAATATGCATTTTCAATTGGAAATATTTATGAAATTCGGGGAATTTAGTATTTTTAGCAAGTTTGTAATAGTTTCTGCTACTACTGGGGTTTTAAACGACTATCACTATGACTTCCGTAGTAGAGGGTCTCGCACGGTTGGTAAGGTAGGTTCTGTCTATGTACCTTATGGTTTTATGCCCCACCTACGATAGTAGAGGGGCATTATGTTTTCTGGGCTGTGCGTCCGTCCGTCCGTTCGTCCGTCTGGTCGTCCGTTCGTTCGTCCGTTCGTCCGTCCGTCCGTCTGTCCCGCTTCAGGTTAAAGTTTTTGGTCAAGGTAGTTTTTGATGAAGTTGGAGTCCAATCAATTTGAAACTTAGTATGCATGTTCACTATGATATGATCTTTCTAATTTTAATGCCAAAATAGAGTTTTTACTCCAATTTCACGGTCCACTGAACATAGAAAATGAAAGTGCGAGTGGAGCATCCGTGTGCTATGGAAACATTCTTGTTTCTAGACTGACCCGAGGGTAAACTAATAAAATAGCTTGACATGTTGTTAAAAATTATATTAATTGTTATATAGGTACACTTTTTGTAAGTGTGCTAGTGGATGGCTGTCGGTTACTCAACTTTTCCCTCTTATTCATTTGAATAATTCGTTAACTAGGTTCATAATAACTTTTGAAAACACTTCACATTGGTCTCACTTGACTTTAGTATCTGCATATATCTTATATAACGATATATTCAGTTGGTCGACTTGTAATGTATTATTTGTATGTACCATAAGTAATGTATAAAATTTGATATATATTAAAACTTTGTTTCATTTTTACAGATCTTTTGGAAGAAGACAGTCCTGACAATGAACCCGAAGCCGTTACTAAAGCAAAAGACCTTTACAAGTCTTGCATGAATCTAGGTGAGTAGCCGTTACTAAAGTATCATGCCTGTACCAGTATTGAGTGAATCAAGGTGAGAAGCTGTTACTAAAGTATCATGCCTGTACCAGTATTGAGTGAATCAAGGTGAGAAGCTGTTACTAAAGTATCATGCCTGTACCAGTATTGAGTGAATCAAGGTGAGAAGCTGTTACCAAAGCAAAATACCTGTGTACCAGTATTTTTTTCATATTGTTTGGTGGAAAAATTACATTTAGATCAATTACCATGCAAACAGAACGACAGCATTATATACAGATATACAGCGTTTTCGTATATGTGCTGTTGATCAAAACTTCAACAAAAATTGCTAGGTTTTGAGAACCTCTTCGGCCAGTTTAAGAGAACAATGTCTCTTAAATTAGGCACACAAAGTATTTACTAATAGATATATGGGTTGGGCCCGGGGTTGGTCCGATTTTGATATAAATGTAAAAAAGAAGATGTGGTATGATTGCCAATGAGACAACTCTCCACAAGAGACCAACATGACACATTTAACAACAACAATTATATGTCACCGTATGGCCTTCAATAATAAGCAAAGCCCATACCGCATAGTCAGCTATAAAAGTCACCGAAATGACAATGGAAAACAATTCAAACGAGAAAACTAACGGCCTTATTTATATAAAAAAAAATGATCAATTTGATATAGATTTTTCCTTTCACATCAAATTCTGGATCCACCCATAAATACAATTTCTTTGTTTTAGAATTGATAGAACAACACGGTGCAGCAGTTCTAAAAGATTTAATGGCTGAACTTGGAGGATGGCCGATGATTGGTACTTTCCATGGTGTTAAATGGAATCCGGATAATTTCAACCTTACCAACCTTTTGCTTGGCCTGTTGAAATACAACAATAGAATTTTAATGGATATGTATGCATACACAGACAGTAAAAACTCCTCAACAAGAATTCTTTTTGTAAGTCTGATATCAAATGAATATTAATTCATTATCATTAGTCGTTTTGCCAAGAGTATCACCATCCCAGAAGTCGTGTTGACATGAATTTCATTGGTATGGTCATAATTATAAATTATCTGTTCGTTTACAAAACTTATTGAAATACTTAGGCTTTTCTAACTAATAAATAGATTACCTCTTATAGTTGATGTGTATATCTCAATTTTAGTTTGTAACCGGGATTTGTTTTCTCTCAATCGATACATGACTTTCGAACAGCGGTATACTACTGTTGCCTTTATTTACCTTAGCTGTATTCTGCAAAACTTTAAGGAATTTTTGGTCCTCAATGCTCTTTAACTTCGTACTTTATTTGGCCTTTTTAATTCTTTAATCAGAGCGTCGCTAAAGAGTCTCTTGTAGACGAAACGACCGTCTGGCGCAAATACAAAATTTCAATCCTGGTATCTTTGATGAATTTATTTGTGGCCAGTAGAAAAAGCTTCATTGTATTTGTAAAGCCGAATATAATGAAGATTTTGAATTCAACTTATTTCGTGCAAAACTAAAACAGCAATGGTAAAGAGAAAAGTACAAACATAGATAAAGGAAGATATGGTATGAGTGTCATTGAGACACCTCTCCATCCAAATAATAATTTATAAAAGTAAACCATTATAGGTCAAGGTACGGCCTTCAACACGGAGCCTTGGCTCACACCCCTTACTTACTTGGGACAGAACACGTTAAGAAGGGGTGGAATTAAGCTATTTGTTTTCAATATATTCATTTGTTTTTTTCACTTGATGCAAAGTGTTAAAACATTATCAATAAAACGAGATGGATTGCAACACATATTTTCTTGTTATGGTTTTACTTATGGTCATTAGACCGTTGGGTTTCCCGTTTAAATGGTTTTACACGAGTATTTTTGGGGCCCTTTATAGCTTATTGTTCGGTGTGAGCCAAGGCTCCGTGTCGAAGGCCGTACATTGACCTATAATGGTTTACTTTTATAAATTGTTATTTGGATGGAGAGTTGTCTCAATGGCACTCATACCATATCTTTTTATATCTAATTACCATCTAATCAAAGTTTGTATTAAATTTTGAATTTAAATATTTTGGCCCCAGTATCACTGAAAAGACATAATTTATCGAATAACGCATATATAGTGCAATACAATTTGATAAAGATGTGTTATTATGTGTTTTGTTATTTTAGTAACTAGTGCTTTTGTGTCTGTTGTATGCTTTTGACTACACAGCTTGAATAAAGTTATTACCAAACCGTCCTGAATTAATTGATGCGTACTTTTTGAAATTGTAAATATACAATACCACATATTAAAAAGTCACTAAAGCTGGGGTCACACATTCACGATTTTTACTGCCGTCCTTGACAGGACCATTCCCGATTAAAATTTATTAAAAGTCTGATCAAGATCCTATGAATCGTGGATGGAAATTCAAACTTTAATTAAATTTGTAAAAAAAATAATTTAATCACGACAACAATCAGATATTGTTCAGGAAGCGTCGAATTTCAACCGTTTCCAAGCGAATTTATCCCGATAATCCCGTTCTAAATCCGCTTCTTAATCCGATTTGTATCTTTCGCCAGGTAAAATTCGACCGAGTCTGTCACGACTGCGTCCCGATTCTACCGAATGTAATCCGACAGAGATCATATAGTGACAAGACATTGAACCGACACGTACTGACGGAAGTTATCCGTTCGAAAACTGTCGGCATACTCGGAATGATCAGGTACTGTCGGAACGTAATCCTATCACGGTCCGCTCTATCGCATTGCAAACAGCTTTGTCTGGTCTCAGTCGTATTATATTCTGTAATTGTCGGGACTCTGACGTGGGTATCATTGACGAATTTAGAATTAATAACGGGACTGTTTCGGAACGGTTTCGGCAAAAACGGTTCGCAATCGACAAGATCTGGATGCAATCTGGACTCAATCGGAAGAAAAACAGCAATGAAAAATTTCTCCAGATCATTCCCGTTCCACAGGACACCGTCCCGAATACACAGAACATTGTTAGGGATTCGATCCGATAAGCAGAATCTGCCACGACATAGGCACGACTGTAATCCAACTAGACAAAATCGGTTGAGTTTCCCCGAATGTTACGGGATGCACATAACTGTCGGGGTGCTGTGCCGAACTATTCGGACCCTTCCCGACCAGTAGGAATCTGTTACGAACTAGAACGACTGCGTTCAGATAATAATAGGACATTCCAGATAATTGAGGATACTAATCCGACTTTTTCTTTACCGTTGACCTGTCATGTTTCAAACAATCTCGTCTCCTGCTGTCCAGTATTTTTACCCATCTGAGAGGGATTAGGACCAAATAATATAAAATCTAATAACTTGGATAAAATAGTAATAAATTTCCATAACATGAAAACCGGTCAAAATATAATTTTTGTTGACTCATATTAGGCACAAATCGAAAAATCGTTCATTTGTATTTGCAACTATTTTTGTTTGTATCATCGCATATCAAGTATGAAATTGATTGATAAGTTAAAGTTAGTAAATTTATGATCATGTTTTTTTTTAGATTGACCAAGCAGATTTTGGTATGCCTGGGAGGAAATATTATTTGAAAGAAAGAAACGATACTATGATAATGGCATACGAAACTCTGGGAAAATCTATAGCCATACAACTTGGAGCTGATCCCGATGTTGCTGCTAACGACATGGAAAGAGTGGTGGACCTAGAAATAGATCTGGCTAAAGTAAGGATTTCTTTTACAAAATGTGACTTGGATGGAGAGTTGTCTCATTGGCACCCATACCACATCTTCTCACATCTTTACACCTAGGTCTCGGTACTATTAGTTTAATAAAGGAAGATAAACCAAATGTTTGTGAGGATCTATTAACTCATTGTATGACACATGCGTGATATCCCACTTTTCGTTTTTTGAAATGGCATTGTAAGTTCGACTTATGAGTTTTCATATGCCTTAGGAATCTTCCGCTTCTCTTCTGCACATGACTGGTTATCTTTGTTTAACAAGAACAAGTACTCATCCAAATCACCTTCGTATACCAAATTTCTTAAGTCAAATTGTTTATCTCTTGACGTTTCTCGATTATTTTGTCTATCTTTCGATCTTTGCTTTTTAGCTCACCTGGCCTAAAAGGTGAAGATCTATCTGCCCTGAACCTTTCAGATGAATCGGAGTACCCGTTGTTGGGTTGCTGCCCCTGAATTAGTAATTTTAAGGAAATTTTGCTGTTTTTGGTTATTATCTTGAATATTATTATAGATAGAGATAAACAGTAAACAGCAATAATGTTCAGCAAAGTAAGATTTACAAATAAGTCTACATGACTGAATTGGTCAGTTGACCCCTTTAGGAGTTATTGTCCTTTATAGTCAATTTTTAACCATTTTTCGTAAATCTTAGTAATATTTTACAAAAATCTTCTCCTCTGAAACTACTGGGCCTAATTAATCCAATATTGGCCACAACCATCTTTTGGGTTAGTAGTTTGAAAAATGTGTCCGGTGACCCGGCCATCAAACCAAGATGGCCGCCATGGCTAAAAATAGAACATAGGGGTAAAATGCAGTTTTTGGCTTATAACTCAAAACCCAAAGCATTTAGAGCAAATCTGACATGGGGATAAAATTGTTTATTAGTTCAAGATCTATCTGCCCTGAAATTTTCAGATGAATCGGACAACCCGTTGTTGGGTTGCTGGCCCTGCATTAGTAATTTTAAGGAAATTTTGCTCTTTTTGGTTATTATCTTGAATATTATTATAGATAGAGATAAACTATAAACAGCAATAATGTTCAGCAAAGTAAGATTTACAAATAAGTCAACATGACTGAAATGGTCAATTGACCCCCTTAGGAGTTATTGTTCTTTATAGTCAATTTTTAACAATTTTCATTAAATTTGTAAATTTTTACTAACATTTTCCACTGAAACTAATGGGCCAAGTTCATTATAGATAGAGATAATTTTAAGCAGCACTTAGAATGTTCAGTAAAGTAAGATGTACAAACACATCACCATCACCAAAACACAATTTTGTCATGAATCCATCTGCTTCCTTTAATATTCACATAGACCAAGGTGAGCGACACAGGCTCTTTAGAGCCTCTAGTTATATCATTATCTCTTTGTTTCCCTTTTGTGAACACAAGTAACGATTCAACAGACACACATAAAGATCAAAACAGAGGCGGAGATACTAAAGGGACATTCAAACTCGTATGACGAAAATTAATTGACAATGCCATGGAAAAAACTGAAAAAAACTCATCTACACTATGTTGATAAAGACGACGATTTATTTAGTTTCTGACATTGAACAGGTGCAAATATAAAGACAATTATAGTATGCCGCTGTTTAATAGCCATACATTGATTTAACTGAAACAAATCCGAGTCGCAAACCAAAACCGAGGAAATCCCGTCAACTATATGAGGAAAACAGTGGAACAACAGAAACACTGAACAAACAAACGCCAACATACATAGAAATGGACTATTTGATAAAAATTGCCATATTCTTGACTTGGTACAGAACATTTTAAGAAAAAATGATGTGTTGAACCTTGGTTTATGGCTAGCCAAAACTCCCGATTATATGTAAATGTTAAAATACCGCTTAAATGACAAAATTACGTGGCAGGAATTCAGTACAAATAAATGAACATTCAGGAAGGGGAGGAATACACAAATAATCAACATAATAGTATGTTTTAACATGTGAACCACAGAATAACAGCAAAAAAAAAACCCAATTACCTAGCATGTCAGAGAAAGGTGCTACAGTAATAATTAACCTGGCCCATTTTTAATAATATTATAAAAAACCTCATTTGTTTAATTTAATTTTTTTCGGATAAGAGTTCTTTATCATTTTGAATTACAGACTTTTCTCCCTTACGTTTACCTCTGATTACATGTCGAAGTTTGACTTTACGCTTGTGTATTTTGAATTTATAAGCCCTCTATCGTTTGTACCAAGTTTTGACCTTTCCAACATTTTAGTTTCGATAATCACGGAAGAACCATTTTTTTGCCATAATACGCATCGGTTGATTAAAATTTGGCACCGATAATGTTATATCATGCAATGTGTAATTTTGCCGCATTTTAACAATATACAAGAACGTACCTCTATTTCATTTAAATATAGAAATGAGACCTAGATAGGAGGCCAATTTTAGTACTAGATTACTAGTATTTGCTTAAGCTATAAAATTAAGTTTAATCCAATATTTTCTACATAATAAAATCCATGTTTCAAGTCAGATATTTGACAGTTGTCATCCATTCGTTTGATGTGCTTGAGCTTTTGATTTTGCCATTTGATTAGGAACTTTCCGAGTTTTCCTGGGAGTTCGATACTTATGTTATTTTACTTTTTACATAGAAATTTCAACAATCATAAGTGCCTATACAAGACAAAATTCAATAATAATGCAGGTTTTTAAGAGAGTCTGCACATATGTTTTGGGCGTAAGAGATGCAATAGATACAAAAAGACCTTTGAGGTTATTTGATCACAAATGGGCTCCACTGATGTGTCCTCTGCATTCGGCGTACAAAAATATTAGCATTGTATCTTTGATAAGTTTATTATAACACCAACCTTGTTCGTCTTCTCTGTAACACTTTCTTCATATTATCTTTCATATTTTAAAGGAGATTTCTTTCGTACGAAATAACTACCCATTTTCTTTATTTTCCCTAAAAAATCTTATCTGGACTTTTTGATGCCTTTATAATGATTATTTAAATGTGTCTAAACTTAAACATGATAAGAGATCAGGTTGATTTTTATAGATAACTGTACCAGAAGAAGATCGTCGTGATAATGAGGCATTATACAACAAAATGCCGCTTCATGACCTGCCTAAAAACTTTACAACTGCAAACGTAAGTTATCATAACGCAATTATTGTTATAATTGAGGTGATATTTATTTTTGAAAAACAGGTTCGAGGAAATACAGATTATATAACCCTATCAAAAATTAAAAAAAGGTCAACTTTATCTTTTGCAATAGAATACAATGAGTTTGTTTTCAATTTTAAACAGGAAACTACACCAGTTTCAGTTAAAAAATTGAATCAATTGTACTTTGTATGCAAATGTTAAAAGACGCTATTTAATTTTAAACAGGAAACTACACCAGTTTCAGTTAAAAAATTGAATCAATTCTACTTTGTATGCAAATGTTAAAAGACGCTACGATAATTGATAGATGATTAAATTAGTCAATTAATGATTTTTGAACAAATCATTACGCTATATCCTCTAGGTACATATGTATATGCTTGCTGTCATTTAAATGCATACTGAATTATGATTTAATATGATAAATGATTCAGAAGATATATTGTTGGGGCTAAAGGGATGTCCTAGATCCAGTGAAGATCTCTGAAGTAATTTAATGACTCCCAAATGTCAAAGCTGTAGACAAGTTTGTGATTTCTGTTGTATTGTTAAATTCACACAAATATATATTTAACTTAAATTGTTTTATCTGGTTAAAGTTTGTTGATATTTATTAAATTACACAATCTTTTTTTATATATATAAACAAATAAGGGAATGCATACTTTCAAAGTAAAACAACGAAATTTCATGAAGATTATTTCCATACGCACGATTCCATAAATAATACAAGCAGAGAGCTAAAGACGATCAGGACTTCACCCTTATGGTCAAGGTATTGATACCACCATGTCCGTGCATTATACACCTCAAACCTCCCCCTGTTGTAGGTCAATCCATAAAATGCACGTTCTTTAGAATACATTTTTTTTTTGTTATTACAAACATATGTACATACTTAGAAATCAGTAACTGTTATGTATTACATAATTTTACATTTATTTGTAAAGTTGCCATTCAACTGGATTGACTACGTACAAGGAGCATTAGGGTCGGAGATGGTACAAATAGATATACCTATCGATGAACCAATAATTGTACGAGCACCTCTCTATTTTGAACGTCTATTTAGCACACTCAGTAAATATGATAATAGGTAAGTCAGTGGTAATCATGATTGTAATTACTATTTTTTGTCGCAGGAAGTATTCATAAAATTTAGATATCATGATGTTTTTGGAAAGAGTGTTGTATCTGATATATGATAATACGGGAAATTTCTTTGCTCTCTAAATATGCCGCAATATCTTAGTTATTGATACAATAGGTTTACTATATGTCTTCTGATCTTTCATTGACTATAATGTATAAATAAGATGTGGTACGTATGATTGCAATTGAAACAACGCTACTCCAGAGACCAAATGACATAGAAGTGTACAACTATAGCAGTACACATTTGAGTCGAAAGAGAGGAAATATGTGATTGAAAATTTGTATTAAAAAACTTTAATATTTATTTCACATTGTGTTTTTATAATAATTTCGGGCCAAACTGGTTCCTGCCGCTGCTCTCCTAATTCAAATATGTCCCAATCAACGAATAAGTACAAATAATGTAGCAAAAACAAAATGATTGGTCAACTATGTAACATCTTTCAAATTACAAGTCGTATTTCTGTTTCAATAAAACCTGAACTACCTAGAGGACATTTGTAATGACTTTACTCTTATTTATTTTAAAGGACAATTGCAAATTTTATGATATGGAGAATAATGCAGAACAGAGCTAACAATCTTTCACAGCGTTTCAAAGATCTCATTCAAAATTATAATCAGGTTGGTAAATTTATATAGGTGAATTTGCTACCACTTACGCTCCAAATGACACTTAAGTACCATTCGCTCAGGAAAACGAGAAGAGAGTATTCAGACTCAACTTACTACTCTCTTTTATCAAAGAAAATTAGAGGAAAACAAGACTTGTATTATCTTTTCTGAAAAGCAATTAGCAAAATATTCAAGGTTCTACGCAATTTTTTTTATAACATTTTTGTGTTCATATTCGATTAAATGACTCAAAGTGAGCTAACAAAAAGTAAACAAATCGTTTTCGACAGGTTTTTTTATTTTAAAACCCAAACCACAACAGAAGTTGCAACGTCTGAAATGTCGGAATTCATTAGTCGTCCTTCGAACTCGGATATCTGCATTGATTGTGTTGACTTGTAACAAAAACCTTACATACCGGACGAATAATATGATAACTTACAAATGAAATCAATTTTCGGTTTTATAGACAATCCCGTATCAAATGGTTATAATCAACTTCAGCGTTTAATTTTAAAGTTCCTACCTTTTGTTTCTCACCAACAGATTCTTTATGGAACCTCAACACCACGTGCTCGATGGAGAGACTGTACATCGTATGTGAATACTAATTTTGGTCTGGCAACTGGTAGACTCTTTGTCAAAGAATCATTTCATGAATCAGCTAAAAATGATGTAAGCTTTCATAAGAGGAAATAGTCTTACAAGTATTTACTTTTTTTTATTTCGAAGGAATCCACTTTTACTTTTCGGTTATATTTTTCGGTTATATTTTCTGTTATATTTTTCTGTTATAGATGTTTATGGCTGTTTATCTAAAGACAATAAGAATATTGAGTCATTTGATCACTTCATAGAGAGAAAAATATATAGATATAAAAGTTAAGTTGAGATCTTTATGGAGAGTTTTTTTTTTGTAAAGCAAAAAGCGTTCCCAACAAAGAAGAAAACCACATCTTATGTTTATTTTGTACACAAAATTTGATACATTTCAGACCTTACAATTAATTGGTAACCTCCTCGAGTCTTTTCACGAACTATTAGAACATGCTGATTGGATGGATGATGCTACACGCATTGTTGCTCGAGAAAAGGTAAGATTTTAGTGAATGATGTTTATTGTTAGAAATTTTACCATCCATAATAATTATGAGTGTACAATATCTATTTCTTTGGTTTTGAAATTATTTGGATGCATGTTATTTTTTCCTTAAAGAAGGATACATGACTGGCATAATATCACAGTATATATTAGCATATATGTATTTTGAAAAATGTTGACCATGATTTTTCAAAATGAATAGTGTAATAATTTTGTGTTTCTCAAAAAACCTTGCTTTTTATCAAACTGTTTTTGAGTTCCTAGAATGACACAGTTCTTTTATATGAATTGATGTATAGATCAGTATTTGCAAAGTCTAGTAATGGATTGCCTGGAGGAAATTATGTCCTGCGTTCTGAACCATTCGCTACATATACTTTAACACATATATTTTTGTAAATAAATTTTCCATTGATCATATTGATAAATCAAGAAATTTTTAAGAAATTTAGGTTAGAACTCGCTCAAGCAAAGTTGACATTCGAGGGATTTTTACTTTGTTTGTATGTCATTGTGTATGACCCTCTCGGCCAAATACCGCTTCGTGTAACGAAGTACTTATGCATCATTGGCTTTCAAATTTGGGTTCGTGTTTTACTGGTGGAGTATAAACTAAAAAAAAAAGCGCTTCGGACTAACAAACGAATATACAAGTAGCGTTATTTGCATTCGGTTTATATACAGTCCGCCTAAAGTAAAGCACCATCTATTTTTATTGCATCGATTGTTTTTTCATTTAAAAAAATCAGTTTAACTTTGAAAAAAGAGAAAATTTTGCTAACATATACCATAAACAAATCATAAACTTAAGTTTGGTCACTTATGCAGGTTCTATGCATTTGAATTTTGCATTCAATGAAACAGTGAAAATTACCGGATTTGTAATCACATAAGCAACACGACGGGTGCCACATGTGGAGCAGGATCTGCTTACCCTTCCGGAGCACCTGAGATCACCCCTAGTTTTTGGTGGGGTTCGTGTTGTTTATTCTTTAGTTTTCTATGTTGTGTCGTGTGAACTATTGTTTTTCTGTTTGTCTTTTTCATTTTTAGCCATGGCGTTGTCAGTTTGTTTTAGATTAATGAGTTTGACTGTCCCTTTGGTATCTTTCGTCCCTCTTCTTTTACACAAATCAGAAACGGAATTTAAGTTTCACAGTGATACTTTTTTTTATATATTTAACACATTGATTTTTCTTACATAGGCTGATTTTATTCAAAAGAAGATCGGATACCAAGATGACATTATGGATGATGAGATATTGAATGAAATTTACCAGAACGTAAGTTATATCAGAAATGGAACATTCAGCACATATATGGATTGATATGACCGGCTTATTCAAAGATCTTGAATTTTATTCTTGATCAGAGGTTATGGCTTCTAAATCATATAGTAGGATAAACGAATCTATTACATTATAGGTATAAAACCTAATCAAAGATGAAACACCCCGGAAAAACAAAAACCAAGACAAAAACGTACTTATTTAAACAGACGTTACTCTCAGGTCATAAAATCTTCGTAGTACATGTCTATCTTTACCATTCATTTCAAATTCAAAACCAAAGTACTTTTGTAAATGTTCAAACATATATATTAGCTCTCTTCCATATCGCTGTTATCACCATTAGAAAACGTTAAAGACTGTAATGTTTTTTCTTTGATTATGACAGTTTGTTTTAAACTTGATTTTTTTAAAGCTGAATGCTTAGTATACAAATTGATATATTTTCAGATTACCATAAATGCTGACACATACTTGGCAAATGTACTGAATGTAATCAGTTCTATATCTGCTGACAGTTTCTTATTCCTACGGGAGCCTGTCAATAAGAATGTGTAAGTATGATCAACTTTTAAAGATGCAATTATGCTGTTAAAAAAGAGCTCATATCTAAGGTTGCTATAACTTACACGAATAAGCAAGATAAGGCAACAATAGTTTACCGATGTTTCGAGTGTGTAAACCAATTGCAAATCCAGACGCAGTAACAAGAATTTGGTTATGACAAATATCACGATAGGTATATCCGACGACTATTCTTGGGTCTTTAGATCTAACAACGCGCATATATATGTCACCCGCGAGGTGAACAATGAAAATGGTGTAATTATAATGTGCATTGTAAAACTTGTACAGTCATTTTGATGTTAACTCAGTGAGGTAATTCGTGCGGGCATACTTCTGTAATGAAGTACATATTCTGAACACGAATTCGTGCAATTTACCGGTAGATTGGTTGTGTAAACTTAATATTATTGAAAAGAGTGTATGTTACAACTTAAATTGGAAAGTTGACAATTTGAAATCGCAATTATGTTTGTTTTATAGATCCTAGTTTGAGGTCTTCCCTTTGTGTCAAATTCATGAATGAGATCCAGACAAAAATACAGTTTAATTTGAGTTGTTTTTCGGTAAACCATTAAAATAAGATGCAAACACAGTGCCTTGGTGACAGGTCCTCGAATAACAAAATATTCAAACTAAACTTAAATAAATATGGTTAGATGTTTTTTTTTTTTGGTTTAAAAGAAGGATATTTATAAATTTGACTTTATTTGTATTATTGAATGTAAATGTAATTTCTTCAAACATGTTTATTTTGGCAACAGTAAGTTTAGCGATGTTCAAATCACACCTATATAGTCCGATATAGAAAAGGCACACTTTGCAGAGGAATTTGAAGTTTTCAAACAAAAACATACCTGTAATAAAATCGTATGAAGAAACAAAGAATAATTATCTCATGTATGTGCACTTTTTTCAACCAGACATGCAATAGTGATATACATGCAAAAAAAACAAATGTTATTGATTTCATATATTTTTTTTTAGTAAAGGATGTTGATGTTTCAGCAAACTCACAACTCTTTCCGTTACGAATCATTGTACGGGGAAAATATTTGCCTTTGACATAGGTTTTGTTTGATCCATTCAACCATGTAGTTTCGATAAGTAAAATGTAAATACATTTTTGCTCAGAATTTAATATTATTTGAAGAAATCATGTGTGTTATTTCAAATGAACATAACTGAGAATCTTTTGTAGGTGGAGTACTGCTCCTGCGACAGTGAATGCATATTATAACTCGGTTTATAATAGAATAAGTAAGTGTTGTAGTGTGTCACGTTTCATATTTAATTTTATGAACATTTTAGACATTTAAATCACACTCGCTTGGAAAATCAAAGAATTCTAAGCAAGTATCATACTCAATTCACACGAAAGAAATTCAAATGTTTTATCTCAGCAACATGATTTGTAACAGAAAATACTTCTTTAAAGATACAGGAACAATTCCTATCATTTTTGTTTACCAGTTCAGCACATTTGGTGATGGTGCAAAGTGAAGAATGAATACAATTTATTTCAATTGCTTCCATGACTGTGGTTATATATACATAGCTATTTATTGCAAAAGATAAAAAATTTTAAGAAAAGATCATTGATCAAAAAGTATGTGCAAATGTATTATGTATATGTTAATGTTTATGCTCTAAATCATAACATTTTTATGCATATTTACAGTGTTTCCAGCAGGAATACTTCAGCCACCATTTTACAGCAAAGACCGACCAAAGTGAGTGTAATTCGTATAACTATTTCCACTATTTGCTCGATAGTTGAAGTCAAAGTACAAATCTAGCAAACGTATTGTGCAAAATTACGAATTATTTTCCTACACAGATCATCTTAATGAAATGTGTAGCAATTAAATATATTAAGTATCGAAAAGCAATTATGATTGTAATTGAGTCTTTATTCAAAAGTCTGTCTAAAGAAAAGAGGGGCGGAAGATACCAGAGGAACAGTCAAACTCATAAATCGAAAATTAACTGACAACGCCATGGCTTAAAATGAAAAAGACAAACAGACAAATAATAGTACACAAGAAACAACATAGAAAACTAAAGACTGAGCAACACGAACCCCACTAAAAACTTGCGGCGATATCAGGTGCTCCGGAAGGGTAAGCAGATACTGCTCCACATGAATCTTCTTTCAAATTTCTTTGTTATATATTTTAGGTAATTTAAATTCTGATAATTTTTTATTTTTTTATTTAGATCCTTAAACTATGGAGGAATAGGAGTGGTCATTGGTCATGAAATAACACATGGTTTTGATGATAGAGGTTTGATATATAGTAGTGATATTTCTTTTATTTTTTTCCTGATCATGTTGGACAATGCATTTGTTAGCTACATGTATTATCATTAGTTTCAGTTGTTTGAAGTTATTTATCAACCTTTCAAATTTGATAACTTTAACACACTTTTAATTGGTAAATTGGTAAAAAAAATGGTCGGAGTCGTACTTGAAATTGTTACCTTAAAATAACTTGTTTCCCAAAACTAAATCAATGGCGTAACTTGAGGCAAGACAGATGTATAATGAAAGAATGAACGGAACATGTCACGAAAATGATAAAATTGCATTTCAAGGAGATTTAATCACTAATGAATCTGTTGTGTTACTATCCCGTGTTTATTTCGCTCAAGTTCAGCATTTGCTGATTGGTATTAAATAAATGATTATAGTTAATTGTCTACATATTTCATTGAAGCAATTTGATAATTTTTGAACGATTTTCCTACAAATTTTGTTAAATTGTTTAAATAGGAAGACAATATGACAAAGATGGCAACCTTGTACAGTGGTGGTCGGATGAAGTGATAACGAGGTTTGATACACAAACACAGTGTCTTGTAAACCAGTATAGTAATTTTACCCTTCCAGAGTTGGTGGATGAAGGTTTAAATGTGAGTATTAGGTCAATTTAGATAAGTATTAAAATAAGGCAAATGTCTTTCGGCTTTTATTGATGAGCCAAACAACCACCATTTTTTATTTTCAAATAGAGATTGATATTGATGTTTAAGATCATGGTCGGTTATGCTTTTTATATTTTATTTAATAAAACATTTTAAAATTTTACGACTATTTGTTTTGAAACATTAAAATCAGAAATATATATGGTAGATCACTCAAATAAAGAATTATTCGTGTATTTACAGGTGAATGGTATAAACACTTTGGGAGAGAATATTGCAGATAATGGTGGTTTGAAGCAAAGTTTCAGGGTAATCACAATACGATATTCCGAAATAATCTGATTTCCAATATGAGATCTTAGAATGACTTATTACGGGAAAACGTTCACATATTTCAGTACAGTATTCGTTCGATGCAACAATCTAGTACATTTTAGCTGTTTGCATTCTGAAGTTTTGTTCTAAAAACAAAACAAATAAAAAAATCGGAAGTAAAAATTCAATCCCTTGCCATTTGCCTCTGAGTTCAGTATTTTTGTGATTTTACTTTTAGCATGTTATAAATAAAATTGTTAACATGGGAAGATTCTGGAATTTTAGAATATCAGAGTTCCTGACGAAGGACAGGTGCAAACCAATGCAGCGGGTTTAAACATTTTAATATGGACCAACCTTTACTCTTAACTGAAACAATAGTGTAACAGCTTACAAATAGAGAGACAAGATATATAAAGGCAACAGTAGTATACCGCTGTTCAAACTCATAAATCCATGGACAAAAAGCAAAATCGGGGTAACAAACTAAAAGTGAGGGAAACACATAAATATAACAACGACACAACACTACAATGTAACTAACACACACAGAAACGGACAAGCATCAGACAAAATCCTACGAGAATAACAAATATAACATCAAAACCAAATAAATGCATTTGGGATAGACAAGTGACACGTCTTATCGCAATGTCAATTTACACTAAAAAATAAGAGAAAACAAACGACGCAACGTTAAATTCTAACACACACAGAAACGAACTATAATGTAGCAATGGCCATATTCCTGACTTGGTACAGGACATTTTTAAAGGAAAACATAGTGGGTTGAACCTGGTTTTGTGGTATGCCAAACCTCGCACTTTAATGGCAATGTTAAATTCTTGTACAGTTGAATTAATCGTTTACTATGTAAATTATTTTGTACCAATAAACTCCAATGATGCTTTTATATTAATCCGAATAATGCATGGCGGGCTTTCAGCAGGATTGACTTCCTTTTTTCAACTAGGAGTCTGGTATTGTAAAAGCTCTTCAAATCATAAACTGTTTGTCAGGTTTTTTTTTAAATACATTTTAGGTTTCGAGTATCACTAAAGACACACGAACACAAGACATAACGTCCAGTGTCAAGTATTTCATGCATTATTTCAACGATATCATGTTAGCAAAAATACATTTGTCCTTTCGGGGACTTTTATAGCTTTTTATGCGGCATGGGCTTTACTCATTGTTGAGTTTGTAATGAAATAGCAAAATGAGTATACGTTAATAAAAAAGCAATAACCAATTAACATATGTATTTATGATATTGACATGAATGACATTTCCAGTAAAAAAAAATATGGACACATTTGGGGGATTGGACACGTTTGGGTGTTTATTAAAAAAGGACACGTTTGGGCGTTTATACAAATGACATGCTTTGGCGCTGTTTTACAACTTAGACATGGTTTGCAGTTCAGTAACGTCATGCGGACACGTTTGGGGAAATCGGACACGTTTGGGGGAAAGGAAACGTTTCTGAGTGTTACATATATATACCATTTTCATTTTTATATCAATACTTCAGAACAAATACGTTCATTTAGAAAGTCGGATGTATGGAAGCACTTTGTTAAAGTTAAAAGTTGTTCAATAAAAGTCTGGTATGTTTGTATAAATATAGGCATACAAAAGATGGGTAGCTGAAAATGGTGAAGAAAAACAGCTTCCGGGATTGAAATATAATCATGACCAGCTTTTCTTTATTGGTTTTGCTCAGGTAATGGCGGATAGTTAATACACTGCATTAGAATACCTTCTACATTTCGATAATGAATAAACCACCTCAGTGGTCACGTGGAACCGAACTCGATTTGAGAACGGGATAGAGATCGAAGGTTCGATACATTATTGGATCAAACCAATGAAAAGTTCTTAGTTGCTGCATTAAAACTAAGCACGCAGCATTACATAGTACTAGCAAAGCTTGATTGGCTAGTAGTCAGATCAGTTGATAGTGGACATGTCTTCCTGTCTTCGGTTATCGCGTAAACTATCAAATACAAACCCGACCAGCTTAATTATCTGATTACTTATTATATTTATAAAATCTCAGAGCAATTTAGTCGAGGGTATCAACAGTTTTTTTATTATCTATTACTTAAGATAAAGAATATATTAACGCAATCTTTTAACGTCGCAAAATTATTCAAAGCTACTTATAAACTACAAAGACACATGATATTATTTCATTTTTTTTAACATATCAAGTTGACTCATCTTCGTTACCTATTCATTATTGTCAGGTTTGGTGTGGAAGTATGAGACGGGAGAGTGCAATCAATAGAATATTAACTGGGGTACACAGTCCAGGGAGGTTTAGGTAAGAATTGATATACTAGTAAAATTGAGAATGGAAATGGGGAATGCGTCAAAGAGTCAACAACTCGACCATAGAACAGACAACAGCCGAAGTTCACCAATGGGTATTCAATGCAGCTATAAACTCCCGCACCCGGAGGCGTCCTTCAGCTTGCCCTTAAGCAAATATGTATACTAGTTCAGTGAAAATAAAAAAGTATTTTTTATATTTCGATATATCGTTTCTTTCGCTCTGACCAACCGTTCAATTAAGGGTTTTACGACTTCTTCATCAAATAAACTTCCAAATGAATAAACAATAATATCTGAAACAAACTTGTGATAATTCAATATTATATAGTGACGAACAATGCATTTAAATGAACTGTTCCAGGTAAGGGGAGTGTTGGAATCCCGCTAACATGTTGACCCCGCCACATTCTGTATGTATGTGCCTGTTCCAAGTCAGAAGCCTGTAATTCAGGGGTTGTCATTTGTTGATGTGTTACATATTTGTTTTATGAATCTCGAACATCGGTTCACTACTGTTGCCTTTATTTCGTTCATCTTTGTACACAAATTAGGCCATTAGTTTTCTCGTTTTAATTGTTTTACCTTTGTTATTTAGGGGCCTTTCGTACCCGACTATGTGGTACTGGCTTTTCACATTGTTGAAGGCCGTACGGTGACCTATAGTTGTTAATTTCTGTGTCATTTAGGCTCTTGTGGATAGTTGTCTCATTTAGAATTATATAATACTCTAGTAAATTGAAAAAAAAAACACTTTACAGACATGCTTTCTGGGTTTTCTGCAACTGACATCAAACACAACCTTTTAAAATTCCAGGTATGTACATCCACCTTGAAATCCATGAACTATATGACCAAAAGTGATCTAAAAAGAATAACCAAATTCATCTTATGTCAATTTTGTGATTAATCATCAAGTAGAAACGTTGGTTTTGCAGGATGATGAGGAACCAACATAAGATACTGGTATATAATGTATACAAACGGAACTGAGAAAAGGATAAGTTATGAATGAGTTTTAACAGAACGACTTGTGCCACATGGGGAGGGGGAGAGAGATCTACTTACCTAACTCAGTTCAAGCTGGGTTATTTTTTTACTAATTTCGTGTTGCTCAGTCTTAAGTTTTCTATGTTGTGTTTTGTGAACTGTTGTTGGACTTTTAGTGAGGTTTTTTTGCCACATCATTATCAATTTGTTTTCAACTTATGAGCTATCCCTTCGGTATATTTCGCCTATCTCTCTTCCTACATTTGTCCTAATGCTAGTTAATATATCACCATAAAGCGCATAGATACAGTGATAACAAATATTTTCCCTCAACATTAATAACTCAACATGAAAATGTATATGGCTACGAGACTCTTTTCTATGAGTACCGACCTGTTATTGAAAAATAATGCACATCCAAATAAAAAAATCATTGTTTTCTAAATTATCATTTCATTCTATAAAATTAACAAAATAAGAAATATTAGGGAAAAAATTGAAATATATGGACCAGCATAGGTCTAAATCAATGCTACGGTATTGACATCATTAAGAACATGACTCTCCTAGATCTTCCGTAGATATAGTTTAAAAATTGATAATTTTAAACTTCATCAGGTAAGGTTAAACATTTAGAGTATGATACTGTTCTTTTTATATTCCTTTTGCACGTGTGTATATATCAAATTTACCTGACGATATCTGAATATGGGTATTTAGTCGGATCTTAAAACGTACTTGTGATTTGTTTAAAACCGGTTTTAACGAAGAAATGTCGAAATGTTCAAAACTGAATTAAATCTGTTTTTGGGTAAGATGGTGCAAGCATACGAATTTTATTGCGTCTTACACTTTGAGAAGCGAATAATCTTTAGCTACTTTATATAAATATTGTGTAAAAACGTTAATTATGAGCTATGAAAGTCAAGTGGCTCAAGCATTTTACTGAGGAAGTTTTAAAAAAATGCAAAGAAACATTTTAACAGTGGGTTAGATTTCATTAGTCTTTACTACTTATAGATTAACAACTTTTGGTTATATTTATAATTTAGAATCATCATTGAAGGTGGAGCGCGGTTGCACAGTTAATTAATTATATTGATTTGTCATTTGTATGCAAGAGTGACATTCCGTTGTATTATGTGCCAATTCGAAAAAGTTATACGAGTATTGTCTCCCTTTAACAGGTTCATTATTTTATAATTAGGTCTTTCCACTTTTCCGTGGAAAGACCTATTGGATTTCTTCTGATTATTTGGTCTTTCCACTTTTCCGTGGAAAGACCTATTGCTTTTCTTCTGATTATTTTTTTTTTTTTTCTTCCGCCTAATTTTTTTCCTTCGCTGTTTTTTTGTTTTCGCAAGATGTCGCTTAGATTTTTGGAATATGATATCGAACAGTTTATACGCTTTTGAAACCAACTCTGCTTAACCGAATACTTTCCCTTGTAAGAGTTATCTCCCCGAACACTGTTTTCCTTGTTATCTCTAAGGCTTCGCAACCGTATAAGAAACCGACAAATTTATTTTTCGAAATTGCTCGTTATATCCTCAGGAAGTTCTGTTTTATTTTGACCGAAGCCGTATATAGATTCCATATGAGAGTTTTCCCCCCTTTTATGTTTGATATAAGAATATGCATGTTTAACTGGTAAACCATAAGTGATAGAGACCTAGGGTCTTTTGATTTAAGATCCTTGGTCCAAAAAAATGAAAATTAGGTCAAGGTCAAAGGTCAAGGTCATATTCTAAATTTTGATTTTGGCTTATTTTCACTCATTTTCATTAACCTTATAAGATATTGACAAATTATTTTTACTAAATTGTTAGTTGCGACATGTCGTAACTTATAAATTTTGGTTGAAAGGGTGCATAAACAATAAATGGGAGTTTTCGCCCCTCTTATGTTTAGAATTATGTAGAAAGTAATATTACTCATGAACCATACATATTAAGGAACTAGTGTCTTTAGATTTGAGATCCTTAGTCTATGACCTTGAAATTGAGGTCAAGGTCATAGGTTAATTGGACGTTTCAGATTTTGACCTTTGCTCCAAATTCATATTTAGACATCATAAAGTCATAGGAACTGACATTTCAACTGAATTTTTAATATTTTCACATCAAAATAGGTTATAAGTGGTGGAAAGACCATCAATGGTTCTCTGAACAATTGGTTTTTAATTAAGTTTAGGTTTCTTATATAAATTTGAATAGTTACAAAATGTATCAATTTAATATAATTCAGTTTTTGTTATTGGTGTATCACAAATATTGATGTACGAATATAATTTCATAAATTTGAAACGTTTAAAATGATTACATACCAATATAAAGAACCCATGATATATTGATTGGGAAATGAACCAGAGTTATCTAAAGGTAATCACAGAGAGGGACTTGTAAGCAATTTTTAAATGTAGCTTATTTAACGTTAAAACTACTTTCCACTATAAACAAATGTTACTTTATACAAATATATAAGGACCTTGTTAGCTAAATCTACAAATTTTATTAGATATTATGAATTTTTATAACAATAGATTAATTTACTAGTGTATAGCTCCTCACGTTGTCTAGTTTCTGTACATCGTCTGATTTCCAATCCAATGTAAAGCTGTGAGCTTCATATTTACGACAAAGACAAATCCTTCTCTATTTCTAACCTCGGCACTCGGAATAAGTTAAATGAATTAAATTTAGAATGGAGAAATATCACTTACAACTGTTTGTTATTCATACAAATATATATGATGTTATTGACAGAAACAAAGGTGGTCACATGGGAAATCAGAAGTGATCATGCTACATGTACTTTTTAATTATTTTGTGATAAAGTTGATATGGTTGCATATTTGATATCTGGATAACAATACGATTTAAACTTTCAAAAATATTTTCAGAGTTATAGGAACCCTTCAGAATTCTAAAGACTTTTCTGATGCCTTCAGCTGCAAACAGGGAAGCTACATGAATCCTTACAAGAAATGTTATGTATGGTAAATCGATTGTTATTGGATGATTGTTAATGTTATGATATTTGATGACTTGTTTATTGAAAATATGCAAATGATTATTAGGAAATACGGAGTATTTTAAAAAAATTATATCAGGAATAAGTATTGATTTGTTGTAAATTATTGTTTGTAAAATCATTGAATTCCATTGAATGTATTTTGTATTATTTTATTGTGATTTTTAGATATTTTTATATATACAAATAAAAGTGTATACATTGTTTTTTTTTGCAGTTGATCTCTATCAATATATTTTATTGTGTTTTTTCTTCATTCAAACAACACAGCAATAACCATGGATTATAACTAAACCATCATTATTGCTTTGATGTTGGTTGTTTTTGTACCTTGTACCTATCTTTTGAGTTACGTCACTTTCTACTGATCATTCCATTTTGTTTTTATGTTGTTCTGTTACACCACTGTCCCATCTTAGTGGAGTGTTGATTGAAGACACACATTTTTCAACCTGCCTCATAATATATGTGCCTGTCCCACGCCAGAAGCCTGTTGTACAGTGGTTGTCGTTGGTTCGTGTCTGTCACATTCGTTCTTCGCAAATGTTATGAAATACAACGTTGGTTTGCCTTTTTGAAATGGTTCATATTTTCCACATCGAGGTCATTTATAGCCGAATAAATGGTATGGGTTTTTCTCAAGGTTAAAGTCCGTACCCTTATTTTAAATTGCTCACATCCACTTCACATGTGCTCTAGTGGATATTTGTATCATTGACAATCATACCATATCTCTTTATCTTTATATCCCGACTGCATAAGGTCTGTTTAGCACCAACCTACGATAGGGGCCTTATGTTTTCTTGTCTGTGTGTCCGTTCGTTTGTTCGTTATCCCGTTTGTCCCGCTTCAGGTTAAAGTTAAAGTAGTTTCTGATAAAGTTTAAGTCCAATCAACTTGAATATTAGTACATATGTTTACAAAATTTCACACGGGCGTTGAAAACGCATTTGACTTCGGCTGCGCCTCAAAGTGTATATATTTTTAGCAACGGTGTAAAATTATGTACACTTCTGATTACACCAAGATACCTAATATTAACATCAAGACAAAAAGTATATATTTTCTGTGAAAAACGCATTTTACATATTTAAGCCGCTTCTCACATTAATTGAAAGTACGTCTCAGTTCGACATGTCTGAGCTCACTTAAATATTGTTACCATGTCGAAATATTTACTGTATGAAATCAATATCGATACATTAGCATTAAGATTTATACAGCATAATCAATTTGGTTTTACGTTGTCTCGTCCTTTAAAAACAAAGTACTTCATTCTAACATTTTCATTGTTTTTAAACATAGATATACTTAAAATTGAGAATGGAAATGGGGAATGTGTCAAAGAGACAACAACCCGACCAAATAAAAAACAACAGCAGAGGGTCACCAACAGGTCTTCAATGTAGCGAGAAATTCCTGCACCCGGATGCGTCCTTCAGCTGGCCCCTAAACAAATATATACTAGTCCAGTGATAATGAACGCCATACTAATTTCCAAATTGTACACAAGAAACTAAAATTAAAATAATACAAGACTAACAAAGGCCAGAGGCTCCTGACTTGGGACAGGCGCAAAAATGCGGCGGGGTTAAACATGTTTGTGAGATCTCAACCCTCCCCCTATACCTCTAACCAATGTAGTAAAGTAAATTGCATACTACATTTTAAACCATAGGAATTATGTTTTTACTTTGAAAAACAAGGACACAAACAACTAAACAACTATTTCGTGTATATTTGTGACTGAACGTTTCTTCAATGTATTCTAAGATTCTATTAAAATTGTTATAAGCTTGTTTTTAACATACTGGAAGCCTCGTTTCGTCTATGTGCCGTACAGATATTTGTCATGCATTACAACGTTCAAGGTGGAAAATAGTAAAATCACAAAAAAAATACTGAACTCTGAGGAAAATTCAATAGGGAAAGATCATAATCAAATGTTAAAATCAAAATCTCAAACACATTCAACGAATGGAAACAACTGTTAAAACGATTCAACGAATAACAGAAGTAAGAATATAGCAAGGTTTTGTCGACCAATGACTAATGTCTAAGAAACGGGTTGTCCGATTGTTATTCCAATTCTATGTTCAACTTATCCTGTGCAAAAATATTGGAAAACGTTGTATAACAACGGAATATGCATATTTTGCATCATAGTTTTACTTTCTTAATAACAAATTTGAAAATGGGACAATGTACATGTTTTTAAACTCCACTTTCCAAGAAAATAAATGTCTGTCTCTCGTCATATATTTTGCGAATACAACTATTATAGTGTTAACATATTTTAACCGGTTTATTGACCATTGAAAAGGGAAAAAAGATAACAGAGGGATAGTCAAAATCATAATTGAACATAAACTGACAACACCATGGCTAAAAATTAAAAAAGACCCAGACAAACAATAGTATAGAAGACACAACATAGAAAACTAAAGACTAAGCAACACGTTCCCTACCAAAAAAACTGGGGATGATCTCAGGTGTTCCGGAAGGGTAAACAGATACTGCTCCACATGTGGCACCAGTCGTGTTGCATATGGCTTGTTCGAATGCAAAGTTTATAGACATGATTCCAACAGTAGACTCTAATGTAGACTCTAATGAAGATATGAATTCAATAAGAGATCCTAGTTTAAGTTCTCTCTATGCAAATTATGACTTTTACTTAGACATGGTGAAAGTGATGGGGGTAATTGTCCTCCTTTCAGTGACGAGTGCAACACTAGCCATTATTAACAATCTACATGTTTGTGAATAAACAAGTCACACAATGCTACAGATTGTATTAGATTAACACACCACCCAGTAGATTCTATAAGACAATACAATTCATCCATATGTGACTTTTTTCAACAATTTGAACTCCTGCAGGACTACAAGGCTACTGTGTGTCGATATCAGAGAGAAGTACGGATTGATTTTAGACAATTTATTAGTGAACACCCAACAACCAAAGGACTTTATTTCAATACAAGACAGTAACAATATGTAAAGAGACTAATACCACACATTGACAAGTCTATCACTAAAGCACTGATTTAAAACAATCCATCATATTTGTGATTTTTTTCTCTCAATAAAGCTGTGTTGAATTAGCATTGTATATCAAGTTGTTTGCTTATTGTCCATTTATACAAATGGATTGCTTGTGATTTTATCAGTTATGTGAATAATCACTAGGTTTAAATGGTCAATCCAGCAAACCTTATCTGATTTTAAATGACCGATCAAAGGTTACAATTTATTCATTCAATATGACAAAACCAATGTGTGAAAATCTTTCTCATGATGTTTAAACAAAAACAACTTATAAACAATTTATTTCTAGATTTTTACGACAAAAAAAAAGACTCTTTTCAAATAACAATTTTAATATCATAATATCAAATTAGCCAACTGCTATATATATATATATACATACAAACAAATTATTCAACATTATCAGTAGAAAATATTCATTGTAAAAAGTGCTAAAACTTGCATATACATATCAATTGAGAAAATTGACATTACATTTCCCATAAAAATATGAAACAACAACAGTATTAATCAAAAACAATTTTACGCAAAAGTAACAAATCAGCTAACTGCTGAATATATATATATATATATCACCATCACAACCATGATTAGAAAAGATTTGTTTGTAAAAATATACAAAATTTATCTGAACAATTCTGATTTTAAATTACATCGACTAGAAGGTACAACCATGTTGGAATTATAATATAAGTAAATATCTATTAGAAAAAAAGAAAAAAAAAACTAGACTTTTGTCGGTTAAATAATTATACCTTTATTTAAAAAGACAGAAAAGAAACCTTACAAGATGAATAAGAAAACAAAACAGATTTTGCAATCAAAATTTAAAATACTGAATTAAAAACCAAAAAAAATAAGAAAAACTTACATATATTAATCAAGAAAATGCAAATTACATTATCCATAGAAATATGAAACGCCAATAACATAAATCAGATAAATATTTAGCAGTAAATCAGCAAATTTTTGAATATATATATCACCAACACGATCATTAGAAAATATTTAAAATGTTCAACATTGAACTGGGAAAAAACTCACCAGATGCACAAATATAAGAAAACAAAACAGATTGTGTAATCAAAATTTATAATACTGAATTAAAAACAAACAATAATAATAAGAAAAACTTACAAATATTAATGAAGAAAATTCGTCTTTCAATTACCAATAAAAATATGAAACATCAATAACATAAATCAGATAAAAATTTAGCGGCAAATACACTTTTTTTTTTAATATATATATCACCAACACGACCATTAGAAAATATTAAAAATGTTCAACATTGAACTGAGCAATACTTATTTAAAATGATACCGACTCAGTGCAACCAAGATAAGAATGATGATTTAATTAAAAAATTTGAAAAGAAAAAAGGGGTGTCGGTTAAATAATTATACCTTTATTTAAAAAAAAAGACAGGAAAAAACTCACCAGATGCACAAATATAAGAAAACAAAACAGATTTTGTAATCAAAATTTATAATACTGAATTAAAAACAAACAATGATAATAAGAAAAACTTACAAATATTAATGAAGAAAATTCCTCTTTCAATTACCAATAAAAATATGAAACACCAATAACATAAATCAGATAAAAATTTAGCGGCAAATAAACTTTTTTTTAATATATATATCACCAACACGACCATTAGAAAATATTAAAAATGTTCAACATTGAACTGAGCAATACTTATTTAAAATAATACTGACTCAGTGCAACCAAGATAAGAATGATGATTTAATTAAAAATTTGAAAAGAAAAAAGGGATGTCGGTTAAATAATTATACCTTTATTTAAAAAAAAGACAGGAAAAAACTCACCAGATGCACAAATATAAGAAAACAAAACAGATTTGCAATCAAAATTTATAATACTGAATTAAAAACAAACAATAATAAGAAAAACTTACATATAACAATCAAGAAATAAAAAGCAAGAAAAACTAACATATATCATGTATATCAATCAAGAAAATTGATATTACATGATCCACAAATATGTGAAACAACAAAAGTATTAATCAAAAACAATTTTACACAAAAGTAACTAGCAACTAACAGTTGAATATATATATCACCAACACAACCATTAGAAAAGATTTATTTTAAAAATATATAAAACGTATCTAAGCAATACTGATTTCATTTAGAAAATAAAATTATTATCAAGATTTGAATATTGATTTAAGTCACATTTTGAAAGTAGTTTAATTTTTAAACTTATCTGAACACTAACTTTATTAACGACATTGACAAATACAACCAAAATTGAAATATTGATTTAAGTGCAAATTTAAACGTAGCCTAAAACATAAAACAATGAGATAAGAAAAACATGATAAAGGTTATTGATGATATTTCAAAATAAACTAAAACATTTGTTTTAATCAAGAAAGTTTACATCATGAAAAATATAAAACATCGAGTCTAAGTGTAAAGTAAAATTAATTAAATTGTGAAAGGAGTTTCAAATAAATTCAATTGAACAAAAGAAAAAGTTATGCAGATTCATTTTGATTATTGAATTAAGGTTGGATGGAACCTACTTCCAATATGTGAAGTACATGAGGAAGATAACAATCGAATAAGAATTGAACACACTGTTTAATATATCTAATACATTCCAAACATAAATGTTCTTATCTCATAGACATTGTTATAACAATAATATGAAATCTTTAAAATATCTAATTTATAGCTATACATAAACATATAAAAAAAAATGTCAAATAAGAAAGGATTATATGATTTGTAAATTTTGTAAATAAAGACAACTTCAATGCATCAAAATGGAGTATATGTTTTACATGAGAGACTTAAAAAATGTGAACATTGGAGAATGAAAAACACCATGATCTTTGTAAACATAATAACAAGAGCAATGTAAAGCATCATTATCATTATAAATAAAGGAGAAAGACTCTTGTTTACTTGATAGATTTAAAAAAAACTTATTATTTGACAATGAAAAGTCTATTATTTAAATGTTTACAAGCAACAACAAAATATATACCTTCAATATTTCAATTAGTGTGTTACTTTCAGCAAAGCAATACAAAAATAATATAAATTGTTTAAAATCATCACCCATAAACCCATGTATCACAACCAAATATATAGACCTTTTATTTTTTAAATGTATTTTAATTTCACAGTAAAAACCATTTCTATACGTTTAATATGACCACTGTCCAAAGGGGAACAATTGTTGTATTATGTACAGTGTAGTCGTCGTGAAACTAACGTTTAAAAACTTTACGTAGAAAATACGGTACAGTCATCGTGAAAAGTGTTTTTGAACAGATTTTGGAAAATATATATGACGAAATCATGATCAGTATATTCAAACACTGTTTGTAACCGCATTATTTAGTTATTGAAAATATAGTGTTGAAACTGTAGATAATTACTTCAGTTGTTGTTTTGTATGTTAAGGGGGGGGGGGGGTAGATTTATTCAATTATACCCGATATATTCTAAATACCATCCATTCATGTAACAACGATGAAATACATATGTTTACTTCTAAATTTAAGTGAATCATTGGGTTGTTGGGCACACTGAGAACTCATTAACCCTTTGATGTCTGTGTTTGACTAGTTTTCACTGAGTGGTTAACAAAAAACCATAAACAATGGAACACAATGCACTATGAATTGTGAAGGTCTAAATAGTTAGAACACTAGATATTTAGAAAACATTTCTCCAAACTTTGATAAGAAGCATGTCTATCATTATAGGCATTCATTGAGCATACTGATAAAATCTGGAAAAAAGCACCACAAACCTCGATCATATTTTCTCAAATTTCAAAGCGTGATTAAATGATAATCAAAAGCAGCTAAGCTCATATTGATTAACAAAACGGGCTATTTTTTTTTCTCCATCAAGCACTTTGTCCACTAGAAGGTGGTCTTCTTTTCTATGACTATAATCAGCATCAAAGAAAGAATATAGATATGACAGTGTGAAGAGGAATTTAGAAATTAGAACCATGTTTGGTAGAAACATGGCTCTTGTTTTGACAAAAGTCAACGGGTATAATTATGTCAACTTATACAACAATAACCCGCGCAACCCATGCAGGTGTTCCCTATGGTGTGATGAATTTATTGAGATGACCGCAATGCGTAATGTGTTGGAGCAGCTGCATTCTCAATTTGAGGTAAGTTGTGTATTTTGTTAAGGTGTATTATGGTACTGCTCAAAGTTCCTTCTTTTTTCATCTCTTCAACTTTTAAGTTATTTTTTTTTAACAACTGGTGTGATGTTTTTTTGTTTGTTTAATTTTTAAGGACTCACAACAACAACCAAAGGAACAGATGTTCACTACTCCAACACCACCACCACCCTTCATTGCCACACCAATAGTAACACCCGGGGGGAAAAGACAGCACGACACGGTCGGGGAAGAATCTCAACCGAAGAGACAGATTGTTTCAACAGATGGAAAGTTTAACCCCCTAGAATTTTTTCAGCAACTGCAGCAGTTTGAGGGAAAATAGTTGTTTTTATATGCAGTATATATATAGACAACACAAAGACGAATAGACAATATACTTCTTTATTTATAAATGTTTTAACAATAGATCGAACAACATTTTTTTACATTTAATATTCTAAAATGTCCATATTAATAACTGTTAAATGAGTTTTTCCAAAACCTTTTATCGTCAAAGTTACATAAACCAACTTTTCGAACATTATCAATGTATAAAGTATGATTTTCACTTCGTATTAAATCCATATCATTTATTGTCATCTTGTTATTAACTAAGCATTGTTTATAATGAATATGTCGTATTTGTTTATCAATAGCGCATATGGCAACCCCCTTTGCAGTCCGCTTTTCCTTTTCTAATAACTCTTCACCATTCTTTATGTCATTTATTAGACTATATATCTTTGGAAGCAAACCTATAAATTCTTTGATTGGAACTCCTAAAATTACCAAAACGTTCATATTAATAACATAGTAACAAGTAATACACTGTTCTTAGAATTTTTTATATGAAATCAAAGGAGTTGTAAATGTTTTTAAAGGAAATGATTAATATGAATTTATTGTACAATAGCAATATTCTAGAAATAAAAATTTGATACTTAAAAATAAATATTTACCAGCCATTTCATCTTTTATTTTTCCGGGTACTTTTTTGTATATAGTGGAATACAATTGGTCACTTGATTGATAATTTGATGTATCAAAAATCAAAATAGTTCACGAAACTATTCATATCATCATACACGTCTTCTGTATATATTTCATAGCACAGACTATCCGTATCAGTGAAAAGAAGATTTAGGTTCCCACCATATTTCACTTGCATAACGTTGTAATGAAAATCATACATGATGATTTTTGAAAGTTCTAAAATGACACTTCCTACATAAACAGGTTTGTTTAGTAGTAGATTAATGTGTTTGTTCTCAACACCCACCAAATCTTCATTGAAGATTTGAAATATCTTAAAGGAAGACCGGGAAACATACTTTTTAAGGCTGGATTCGTTGTTTACAAGTTTTATGTTTACTCTATTTCGCAAGTTCTCCATTGTTTTTCCAAAGACGGAATTACACATTAATTTGAAGATTTGTTTTTCAAAATCATTCCTTTGCCTCCTGCTTTCTGCTTGTGTTGAATTGAATATAAGTAGCCAACCAAGGAGACTGGTGAAATTCCAATATTCTATGGACTTTATTAATTTTCATTCCCAAGTTTGTATACAGTTGTAAATTACGGTAATGTGTGATATAATTTTTCTTATTTTCTAATGTTGGTATCAATTTGGTGGTGTTTGGTCGTTTTCTGTGTTCACCATATAGATCTCGATACAGAAATTTGCTATAGCTTGAAAGTTCATCATCCTGCACATTTTTATGTGAGGGTGCTAGTGGATAGGAGTTATGCGAGTCGTGTAAGTCATGAGGATATTCCAGGTCTACTTCCAACATGTACCCTTTATCTGCATCTGTTGAAATGTTTTGCAAATTGAAACTTTTAATTTCATCTTCATCTAGCCAACACATTAACCCTGTTGGCAGAGGTTGTGATATTGCCCAACCATAGAGGTTATTAGTATCATAATACATTATATATGAATTTTGTTTCGCATCATCATATCCATCTATATATTTGTTGTTGGCTTTTGCATATTTTTTTGATATCATGCTTTTTCCCCCTCTACAGCCAAGCTCGAAAGAATTGTACATATCAGGACTTGTCAACAATTCTAAATTTACACCCGTCATTTTCAATGCTGCTTGCCATGCAACCCCTGGTGCTGTATAAAAATGGCTTGCATCTAGTCCATAATAATATTTCTAAATCGCTCAAATACATCAGTTAGTAACACTACATCAGTCAAAAGGTACAAATCATAATAGCTTCCAAGATTTGGCATGCTAAATGTGTCCCACACCTTTAGTGCGTGGCGATCATCTTGGTCGGAAATGTCTTCTCTCTTTAAACGATTATATAAAGCTTCTTTAGGCGGTAAGGAAGTTTCTTGAAATTTGTCATGATTTGTTACGTAATCATAGCAGTAAACATTTTTTCGCAAAAGTAATTTTGCAACCTCTTCAGATGGAAACGCTTTTCGAAAGTGATGGAAATGAGTTAACCCATCAATTGCTAAGTTCTCTACCTAGCGTTCTAAACTTTCAGACATAAATTGATAGGAATCTAAAAATCTTAAATTTCCAACTGAGAAGGAAATGTATTTCTCCATGATGTTGGGGATACATTTGATTTTCTTGTCTTTAAACTTTCCTGCTGCTTCAATCAATAAATGTGAATCAAATCCTCGAAAGTTGTGAAAAAAGGATGGGGATAAATGAAGGATTTTTCAAACTCAGATTGCAAGAATTACACGAAACCCCTCTAAAATTACTATAGTTTGGGGAGTTCATATTAATTAACGCCAAACTCACTAACTCCAATATGCGAGTGATCCCTCACTTTACCCGATGTTTTCGAGAACAATGTACCACATATATAACAATTTGTTGCATTTTTGAATTTCTTTTCAGTGTTGGTACTCATGATTAAGGGTTCAGCATCTGCTAATATATTTCTTATGTAATCTTCCTCTTGAAACATGCTTTCAAAAAAATGTTCGACAACGTTTTCCCCTCTATAGATGATTGGTGCTTTGGAATAATTTGCGTTTGTACAAACAACCTGATATGCATAACCGCATACTTCAAATTTTGTGTGATGAGTTGTTGTAGCAGTATTTGGATTGGGTGAGCATGTACAGTATCTAGTTTACATGCAAATTCCTCAAAATCGGCATATATAACAAACGGAACTTTCATTGTTTTGTGGTAATCCTTAAATCTCAAAATATCATCTTCACCCTCTTTTGGGTATTGTACTTTTTGAAAGTCGAATCGTTCACAATAAGGTCGATGAGCATCTAGCAGGTCTTGACGTATAAATCCGTGGAGACATCGATGACAGTAATGATGTTTTGTGTGTGATTTATTATGTGTATGTCCTAGGAAACGACTCAGATTTTTAATCAAACAGTAATGAGAGTTTTCATCATTGGACAAATACAGCAAGTCAATTTCATTAGAACCATTTGACATTTTAGTCGTGTATAATGGGAAAACTTCCCCATCTTCCCATCCAAACACGTTAATGGATAAGTTATTTTTTATTTAAATTTCTCCACTTTGGAAAGAGAAACAGGGAAGTCGATTCCAGTCAAATTCAGGGAATCCTCATATTTCATGTAATGAGAAACACGGTCGGGATTCCTTTCTACAGGATGTAGTGCAGCTAATACACTCCACAAGAAACATTTTCTATCTTCATTTTTGATGTTTGTTATAGAAAGAGAGGAGTACAACTTTGAAGGTAATTTCATGTAACTGGATCCTGAAATCGTTGAGTATTTTACAGTATTAACCTCCAAACCTAGAACTTTGTTAACAATCCAATTAGATCCTTTGTGTATAAATTCCTCCAAGGATCCATTCATTTTTTGAAACGCTTCGTTCAGGTTGTGATCATTATCATCATTTTCCAGGGAGGTGTAAGTTTTACTTAGAAAAGGTGGTGTTGTTTTTTTCTTTAGTTCCATCCTCAATATTTCGCACCATATCCACCCTTACATTTAAATACCATTTAACGTCACGAACGTTTTTTCGTCTTATATTCAATTCTTGTTCAACTTCCAATTTCATGTTCGAAAAAAAATGTAAAAGATCATATTTCTCTGCTTCTTCTGGGATCATATCAATCTTGTTCAACAGATCATTTAAAGCACCTTTTCGAATGCGTTTCAATTGTTTTCTCTTTTTACCTACTTCTTTGGAGGGGTCATCATCGGAAATTTTTAATGGTTCCTTTGCTAAGTCATTCGTTATCGTTGATACATTTCCTCCCTGTTGCAACGTTTGAATGTTTTCTTCATTATTTAATGGATGATTTTTTATCACATGTTGAAACAATACATCATAAGTGCAACATATTATTCCACAGTGTTTACATTTCAATTTGGAAGATGTTTTTATCGTAACACCTCCCTCACACCCTTTTTGGTGTTTCTTTCTATAACTGTTGCGTGAAAATGACTTTTCACATTTATCACATTTAAATGATGTATAATGTGCTTTCATATGTTGGATTTTTGTGAATTTGTTGAAATTTTTTTCCACAAAAGTCACATTCATGTTTCAATTTCAGCTTTTTACTGTAAGTTTGTTCAGCATTTTCAATTTCTCTAACCAGTTCATCCTCATCACAGTCACTGAATTCTTCATTATTCAATTTTCTTTTCAAATTTCTAATTTCAGATTCCAATGGTTCACCACCAGGTGGATACTTTTGTGTGAGACATTCAAAAAACTGATGCGCTTGCACCGATGTATCCATCATAAAATGAGTAGCTGCGTGAGGTTTTAAACTTTTATAGCTGGCTTCGTGGAATTTTCTTATAACTTGTGTGACTGGTGAGTTTATTTGATACAATCTTAAAAGGAATGTTCATTTTTAAATGGTTTCAAAGAAGTCACTTCAGCTAGTAGTCTTTGTTCTTGTTTGCATTAAAACAATGAAATAACAATTAATACGATAAAGAACAATAACACAAAAAAACAATTCAAATCTTAAATGAAATCCATTTCAATTTGTTACTGTCTTTTGTTTGTAAATGTTTTTTTTTGTGATCGGAAATCCTTTTTCACTTCATTCTTTTTCAATTTCAAAAATGTCTTCGGTTTCATTCGCACATATGATTCATCACTTTTTTTATTCACAGAGTAATCTTCATTTTTGTGATTTAATGGAATCTTATTTTGTATATCATCTTTTCCATCCTCTTCTCTTTTAGAATGTGTGGGATTTAACGTCTCATCCTTTGTTTTTACATTGTTAATCAATTGTTGATATTTTAGTTTTGGAATAAACATTAACTCGCGAGCCATAATGTATGCAAGCCTCAAAGAAAATAGCTAATTTTTTTTTAATTTCTGTAATTGTCGTCGTCTTTGATTTAATGTTAAGCCAGGACGTAGTTCTTCTCGAATGAGCCGTTTTCGCTGCATCAATGCAGTTTTATTCTTTTCTGAAATGGGACAAACACCCTTTATCACATTATATAAGATTTCTAAAATAACTTGGAGCTGATTTTTCGTTAGAGTTTTCAATATGTATGTTATTTGCTCTGTAGAACAAATAAAACAAAACTGTATGAATGATTGACGTTCCAATTCATTCATTTTCAGGTTGGTAGATAATTGTATCCTGATCGGGAAGAATGTCTGTGCGCAACTGATAAGATTTGTCGGAGTGAGGACTAATATCAACAACTGAATATCCATAGGATTTGGAAATTGATTTCTGGTAAGCATCCATAAAAAACTTTGTTCTACCGGGAAATATTTGTCTACCAAGAGTTTGTATTTGTAGCATATCTCTTCTGAAATAATTACAGTTTAAAGATGCCGTTCTCATTGATTTTCCTTTTTGAAAAATATTTTGAATTAGAAATATAATCGTTATGTTTGCATGGTGACTATCAACACACATGAGTTGCACCAGTTCCTCTGATTCTACTCCTTGCATCGTGAGGTTATCAAAAACAATTATTTTATGCCCCTCAACAGCACCCCATTCGTTTAATATATCCATCGTAGGTAGACCTTTGTAAAACTGAATGTCTGCTATTTCATTTTCCATTTCATTGTATATTTTTTGCCACATAGAATAACAAAAGAATATTTTAGAGATAGGAGTCTTAAACATTCGATTGGCGTGTTTTAAAATGTTCTTTGTGAAAACAGTTTTTCCTGATCCGCTGGGGGCGGCTATGAAAATAGATGTTGGAGATTCAAATTTCAATAAAACTTCTTTTTCCCACCATGTATCCATGTCGTGATCACTTTGTAGAATGAAAACAAATGGGTATTCTGACATATTTATGACAAAAACGACAACAACTAAAAAGCATGGAGTATATCATAGTTTATTTATACATTTACATATTTGATTATTAACAGAAGTGTTGTGTATGCAACAGTGAAACCTTTGTTCAATAAAATTATATACAAATTGGTCATTCCTTTCAAAATCATCGTTAAAAATGTCAAAGACTTCTTTTTGCGAAAATTTCTACAGCGACACATTAAGTAGAATAAACAATATTGCCCACAAACTTTCGTTTCTGAACTCTGTAGTCTCTTGTGATTGAATAAAGTTCTCTCAAACAAGTTCATGTACTGTGTAATGTATGGCGATAGTGTTTCTGGAGAGTTTCCATAGGAATCAAATATTTCTAAAATACTGTTCTCATCAACATAGCATGCAACCCAATGTCTTCCGGGAAGCTGATGTGGGTCAGTATTTGTGATGAATCCAAAGGGTGGTGTTTGAAGTTTTTGTTGTATTTAAACTGCTGCACACACTTTCATTATTTTATTTTTCATTTCCTTATCGCAATTAATGGCACACTGCAACTGGTTGGTGTTCATCGTTCCAAGATTACATCTCTTGCTGCATTTATTTCAAAGTATCCTGGATATTCAGCATACACGATACAGCTTATAGCATCTCGAAGTGCTGAACTAAACTGAACCTCTAAACGAACGTTTCCTTGTTTAAGTAAGTGTAGATATGACCCATCATCTCCAACATTTGGCTCGATCTCAAAACAATACAGTGCATACCTTCCAGCGAAATCGTTTCTGTTTAACTGGTTACCTGAATCACATGTCCATTTATCAGTTGCTTCAAACATGCTTTTGAAGGCTGGAACAATGGTACGACCACTGCTAGCATCAAAAATTCAATCTCATTAAATTCCCAGATACTGGTATGTTATCAACAAATACCCCGATTTTGATTTAAATTAAAATGCCGAAAATTAAATGGATTTTTCGTATAATCACCAGCAGCGGCTAGAGCATTGACAAATCCAACCACTACTCTGTTTGGTCTAATGTTTTGAAGTAGTTGGTCTTGTGCAAAATTCACTGTCCCTGCCGCTACAGTGATTTGCTTCACTTCTGCTTTGGTGAATGGGTACTTTGTATTCACAGATTTAAGTATTTTGGCATGTCCATAAATTACTGCAGGGTTGATTTGTATTTTGCAAGCTTTCAAAACGATGTCTTCGATGATCACTTTAAAATCTTGGGCTACCTCGTTCGTCATGAGACAAAATTCTGGCCTTGTTCTGGTTAATCTTACATTAATCGCAACTTGATTCAAAATATATCGATCCATGTGAAACATATCATGACAAAGAGGTCCTTCCATGTCACCTGTTTTAGATTGAGCAAAGTAACGAGAGCGGGTATTGAGGGATCTATTAGATTCACTATTAACATCGTTATCATCCAAGTGTCCTGCCACGTCTTTTATCCAGAATTGAGATGTCAGTTGGGAGGTTTTTGATTCGCTACCATGTGACAATAATGTCTGAATCATAGCTTTATAGGGATAATGGTTAGTTGTAGATGAAATTAGCTTGCCTTGCATTGTAACTTCCACTTGTGAAAACATTGATTGTAGGAACAAATTTATTTGTCCTACATATTCGTTTTCTGTTAAATTGCTGCCATCACCTTTTACAAGTTTAGCCTTAACATAAAGCTTTGATCGTTTAAGGTCAACATATTCCATGCCATGTTTTCCTGTAATCTCCATATCTATAATATTTCCCGTCAATTGGGAGTTTGAACGAACTTCCTGAAAATGCATGCGTTCTACTGCTGACTTTCTCCGGCATCCACTGATTATATTTATCAGGCCATCCATCAAATTTTAGTAACCATTGAACTTCACCATTGAGTTTGCGCTTTTTAATTTTCTTTTCTATAAACCATAAAGCATCTTCATTTTTGTTTACCCTCTGGTGCTCGCTTTCATAAAAATGGCCGCGAACTGGTTGATCCATAAAATCTATAATCACATAAACACAAATTGATTGCATTCTCATCCTCTGACTTATTTCAAAAATTTCTCTAGTGAAATGTTCATCATATGATCGATCAAATATCATATTTTTGTGCGAAAGTCTTACGAGATCATTGCGCTTATAATGGTATGGTGTAACTGTTTTCTTGCTTTTCATTTTTCTTGATTTTAAATACATGTATGCCCATATGTCGGCTTCGTTGACCAATTTAACATCTTTGGGTGCTATATTATTTAAACTTCTATGCGGCGTTGCATTGTAACTTTTTATGATGTCTGGTAGCACATCAATATAGCGATGTGTTCTTTGTTTTGTAAAATAGCGAAACATCATGTTCTTGGTAGTTTGAATTACTCGTTCAGCTATGTTGGCATTTGTTGATGAGTTTTGTTTGGTGAAGAAATAAATATCTTCACTCTTTAAATATTTGCGTGTAATATTTGAGGTAAATTCTGTTCCATTATCAGTTCTTAGTTTTTTACATTTTCTTCCTTGATTAAATATGCTTTGAAAACCTCTTATAACTTCTTTTGCTGTTTTATTTTTCAGAGGTTCCACCCAAAGATATTGAGAGAAGATATCTATAACAAAAAGAAGATGTTTCACATCTCCATTCTCTTTGGATAATGAGGATAAATCAGCCAAATCGGCATCGAACTGATCATCAATTCCGGCTACTACAACTTGTGCCTTTTTAAAAAAATTTCGTGCATGCTTTTGCAAACTGTAGTTATCTTGATTCTGCAACCATGATCTGATGGAGTGTTAACCAATATTCTTAACACCTCTGACTTTTAAAACCTGATACAGCTTGTCAGGACCAAGATATGCATCTGCTGTGGATAAATCGTAATAAATCTTTTTCAAAATGAAGTCTACTCTCTTATAATCCTGTCTTTTCACCATATTGATAATGTGGGGGAATTGTGATAATTGCTTGATGGCGAACTGTGAAATGACGAAAAATAAAAACGAATGAACTACTTATACATGTTGATACACTTTTTATTGAATATATGTACAGTTGTGCATAATGGATTTTTAATAAACAGATCAACTTCCATTTAGTATGTGTATAATAGGTTTTATTAAATAAGGTATTAAATGATTAAAAGATAATAACATTCTTCTTTTTCTTGCCATATCAATTCTAGAGCTGGCTAATGATCGAATTACAGTCTTGTATTGGTTTAATTTTTGCTGGTTGGCAATGCTGACTGTTATTCTTCCTTGTAAAATATATTTAGCAATATCACACAAAGTTTGGATATGTTCTTCCTCCGTAAATCGAACTAACGTCTTTCTTTCATTGGGGTCCACAAGGTAAATAGTTTTCAGAAAAACGGAGTTATGCATAATTTGTCTAAACATTGTCAGGTTATACAGAGCTGAAGTATAAAACAGAGGTTTATATGTTGAGTTGCCCTGCAAAGAACCTTTGAAAGAGTGCACAGAAGTCTTGAACGTCCTTGTATAGTCTATCTGGCTTTGGTAAATTTTTCCTACACCATTCAACATCGTCGAGTAGTATAAGAAATGTATTCCTAGCATGTTCACTTATGTCTACAGTGTAACTGCTTGTCCAATCGGATTGTTCTTTTTTTTTTCTTGCCAGTTTGTGCGAACTGCTTTGTGGTCGATGTGAGATAAGGCTTCTTCAAAATGCATCTCCAAATGTTCCAACTCGTTCCACATTAAACATGTATGTTGTATCTGACTGGGATGGTCTACAGCACAACCATAACAATATTTTATTGACAGTTCGACAATGTCTTCTCTCAGTTTAGAAGCAAACTTGACGTTATAAATACTAAGAATGAAGCAAATGTTGTTTTCACCTACATCCATTCTGAAGTTAAATGTGTCTATAGTGGAAAAAGAAGTGATCATACTCTTTTATATTGAAGAAGTAAACATTCCAAAGAAATTCATACCAAAACTATTTGAGGTATGTTGATCATATGATTGATATTTGATAAAATGCCATAGAAAAAAATATTAGCAATGTCTACGTCGAAAAATAATTGACGAATGGTACTTTATTAGTCACAATTTTTGCAAATAAACAATTTGGTTCCCATTTTTTTTGGTTCTGTTTCTACACAATCGGACGCTTCCCGCTGTTTTATGGTTATGTTGCAATAGAAACAAGTAACTCGACCTCCAATCCCGGTATAAAAGAATCCGTTTTGAATCAAGTGTTGTGGTTTCTGCACAATCTGTCTTGGCCAATTCTCAAATGTTTGTTCCCTATCGATGTAATACATTTTCATTGGGTGTACAGGATTAAATGAAAACATTTTTGAGCATAACGAGTCTGTTTCTATATCCATTTTTGTAAAAAGGATTGTCTTACTAGTATAAAGTTTATGTCGTTTGCTTTGGCGAAATTTTCTATGATTTGGAAATATGCTGTCCAATCTCCTCCTCCCAATCCACAACCGATGTGATCAGGTAGTCCAACAGTTTTAACGTTTAGTTCTTAAAGTTGTTCTAAGCACTATTTCTACATTCTTTACATTCAAAGCTAGCTACATTCCTCATGACCCGATTATATTGCTACATTCCTCGTGAGCACATTCCACGTGACCACATTCCTTACATTTTTGCTAATCCTTGCTAATCCTTGCTAATTATGTGCTGGTATGCCTATAACACTACTACTATGTACAATCTGTCACTTTTTTTCAAAGTGTTCTTGTTCTATGACATGAATACATTTTGACATTCTATAAAGAGATACATTTGCTCAATAGGGCTTCTGTTGTACGAAAATAGGAATTCATTGGTCGTTAATAATTTGAAAACTCCAAACCACTATAATATAACCTTTAAGTATGCAAGTATAATTTTTATTTAAAAAATAGAAAAGTTTCTGGTGAGTTCCAATTTTATGTACAACAATTTGTTTGTGTTTTTTTCAAATTTTTACTACTTAGTACTGTTATGAGCGGACAGTAAAATAAACATAACTGACGATGCACCAATGCAAAGAAAACTTAATCTGTACTTACCACATGCAACCGAATGATACGCTGATAATTCTTGACTCATTTCTAAAGCAAAATAGTAAGTTTATTATGATCCATTGGATTCGAGACATTACTTTTGTAGACATACATTGATTTACTATTTACTCTTTCGGAAATCATAGATGAAAATGATAGAGAATCACGACCAGATAATAAAAATATAACATTTTGGAAGACACTGATGTCAGATAAAGAGAACATAAATAAAACTAACGCTAAGGGCAACTAACTCGTTGATATTTTATACGCATCTAACACGTCGATATAGTAATCACTTTCTTGCTATGCAGTAGTCCGAAAGGAAGTTAGTTATTTTTCTTATAAATTAACTCTGTTTATGTAACAGCGCTTTTGTGTAATTAAATTAATTGTTTTGTTTAGACCGATTGTTTTATCGATATATACTTTTGCCCAAACTTGCTTTTTTATGTGCTTGTTTCATTAACAATAATCGAATCTTAATATAACATGCAGGTATTTGCATATAAAGATCGACAATGGCAAATATTTTAACTAATAATCCAGAACCTCACTAACAGAATTTGGAATAATAAGGAAGTTTAAAGAATACAGAATATCGTTCATGAAGAAAATTTTCCATAAAAAATAAATACTCCTGTTGTTCGCTTAAAATAAACATGAATGAAAATTTGTATGCACATGGCTGTACTTGCCATATATTTTCTTTTTTAAGGCTGAAATAATGTCATCTTTCTGCTGACAGTTCTCACATTCATTGCTTTTCATTGGTTGTTGAACTATCTCAGGCTGGATACCCGTGTCTTTGACTGAAATATTTTTTTACTTCAAATTATGATTCCACTACGTACTAATAACAGATAAGTAAAACTTTGAAACATTCGAGTGACAGGTTAAAACGGTATTATTCTATAAATGGTTTCAATATTAGAATTTTGAAATAACACTTCACAATGTACCAGGATTAAAAGTGTGTACTTGAGCCAAACGCGCATTTAGTCTTCCAAAGACTCGTCAGTGATGCTCAAATAAAATTAAAAGGGCCAAATAAAGTACGAAGATGAAGGGCATTGAGGATCAACAAATCCTAAATGTTTTGCCAATTACAGCTAAAGTAATCTATTCTGGAGAAAGAACAGCCTTAGTTTTTCAAAAATGTAAAGTTTTATAAATAGATAATTGATAAATGAAGAGGTTTTTGTATGAACCTTAATCATGATCGCCCAAACCTAAATATTTTGAAATAAAACATGTATAAATGTAATGAGCTTTATTAACAGACGATGTCTTTTCTGATTAAAACGATAATCTAATCGATTTTTTTGTTGAGGTTGATATTGCTCAGTCTATAGTTTTCTTTGTTGTATTTTGTGTGTTGGTTGTCTGGGTGTCTTTGTGGTATTCTTGTAGCCATGCCGTTTTCTGTTTATTTTCGACTTTTGAGTTTGAATGTCCCTTTGATATCTTTCGCCGCTCTTTTAAGTTGTATGTCCGTGTAACAGATACTTAACCATATTTTGGTGTAAAAAAATCCCAAGATTTTGCATTTAAAAATTACATAATTAGTTAACAACTGGCATTTACAGATAACCGCCATGAGTTATGGAGTACTGGATATTTACGTGTTAAAGGAGTCTGTTCTTATCTATCTTACCTGTGGTATCATCAGATTCATCAGACACTACTAAATCGACTTTGATAACTGTTGATAACTCGGTATTGATATGGCAAACTTCAACAATCTTTTCTAAAAATGCTTGTATGGACTTTTTCATTTGATCTCGATTATCCAAAACTTCTTTTGGAGCTAAGGTTTTTATAATTAAGGATCCGAGATAAATAAATTCTATTTCGAAAAATTGTCGTAATAATGCTGAACAAGTCTCTAATGTTTCTTTTATTTTTGTCAAATTCCATGTGTCTGGTGTTTGAAGTCTCCATTCCACACGACATTTCTTTACGTCTGTAAAAGAATTATGCAGAGCTAGATAATTGAATTATGTGAAGTTTACTAAAAGCTTTCATAAGTTATATGCATGGTACCTGTGGCAACAAAAATGAATGCTTAATCGAACCGTTTTAAGTCTTGACATTTCTTATTTCACTTTTTACTTTATAGGTTGTCAATTGGGATAATAATTATCCTTTTACTTGTTATCAAAAAGAGTTTGAAATGTTAAGCTATTAAAATTAAAGACATTTGATACTTGTCTTTAAATACATACAACCCAAACCCGACGGCAAGAATATAAAGCCTGTATTGGTAGTACATCACACTAGACACTCGCGATGTTTGACTACTGGTAACAAATGAATTAGAACATCTTTCCGGTCGCAGGTTGAACTTTTTGATGGCTAAAATGTTTAGTCTCTTTTTTTAATCTTATTGTCATAACGTAAAAGTAAAACTAATCACATAACAAAACTGGGAAGAAGTGTGATAACCTCTTAAAACCTAGACTTACATATATAAATAGTAAACTTACGTTGATCTTCTTCTGTCACTTTTACCTCAGAACTGCAGGCTGTATTTCTTTGGGACAAACGATCTGTAAAATATGATAATAAAACTAGATATTTGCTAAAATATGATTTTTTTTGGTACAATCACAATTGTGTGCATAATATTCAAACTAACATCAAGATACTATTACTATAAATGTAAACTTTCTGAACATGTAATAATTTTTTTTGAAATGATGTTTATATTCATTTGTGTGTGGTTTTGCTTTAAGTTCTTCATTTAAAATAGGCAAATTACACCAATAAGCATTTAACTCGCGAATGTTTATGTTTTAAAAAAATCAGTCTTGATGAAATCGGCGACCTCACTTGTGCTTTTATTTTTGTATAAGAACTTCAAATTTATATAAATATATTCCATCTTAATAGAATATACCAACTTCACCTGCATATAGGATATACATGTCCCAACTTATTCGATATTCAAGAGTTTGATGCTCCTACTTTGTAAAATGTCACCAGTGTCTGAGCAGAGAGTTGTTGAACCGGGGGTATATCAAAGAACGTCTCGTCCTTTTTCTTAAAAAGTTCATCGAAAGGTACCAAGGCCTTGTTGATAGATAATATTCCTTATCAACTTCACATATAATCCCGTCAATGTGCTGTTTGTATTATCTTTCATTTTTGATGGTGTGTTTTATACGTGTGACTCTTTGTGTTTCTTTGGTACATATGACGTGGCTCTGAACTTTCAAAGATCCCGCCATTATGGTATTGTTATATGGTAATGCCATTATGTTCTTGTTCAATTATAATTTTGAATATACTTTGAACGTGGATACTTTTACTCGAGTAGTATTAACTATTTGTGTATTCTTAAAAATTCTAAGGAATTTCTGGATGATTTTTAATCTCGGTTTTTTTTCTGAAATTAGTTCTATCAAAACTTTTGATTATTCAATTCTATTTACCACCATTCACCATGTGAAATTATAATTTTGAAAATACTTTCAACGACAAAATTATTTTATATTTCTTCCGGTGTGACTTTTACATTCTGACGTCAAACACGCAACTCTACACTTGAGTTGATGTGAATGCAGTAACAGGACTTTAGTTATGTATATTCTTTACAGATTTACTTAAAATACATATATAAGTAAGCAATGAATGTGGTTGTTAATTTGATAGATGCATTTGTGTTTCTTTGTTAAATATGTGTGTTTTTGTTCTAATTGATATTGTGACACAGTGATGAATGCTGTACCCCTATTTTGACAATTTTACATATTATGTATGTTTTGTTCACGCATCGTTATGAATATAGTGGAGTTTGATGCGGCTGTCATACAAGTGAGAGGTTAAGCGCTATAAAACCAGGTTCAATCTTCCATTTTCCACATTTTAAAATGCCTGTATCAAGTCAGGAGTATGACAGTTGTTTTACATTGGTTTGATGTGTTTTATCATTTGATTTTGCCATTTGTGTAGGGACTTTCCGTTTTGAATTTTCCCCGGAGTTCATTATTTTTGTGATTTTACCTTTTTTTTTTCATATTGTTTAAATTACCTTGCGTATTGAACGTCTCCTTTTGCATTTTTTGGGAGCACGTGGACATTGCCAAATTATATTGTGTAATGTCAAATCTAACATTTCCTATGTCAATCGACAATTCATCTGAAAAACATAATGAGTACTAGTATATGCAGTTGAAATAAATTTGTTTGTATGAATTTATCACTTATTTTTTGTTGAATACAGAACCGTTCCCGATCTTGGTTATATTATTTTGCGATATAGATATAACTTCAATGAAATGTAAGATAAGGAACTCGTTCCGAAATTTTAAATCGTAAATAGTGCGTAATGGTCACCGTAAAATTCGATTACAGTGGTTCTTTCTCATAAATTTGTTCGAGCAGTATTTTTGAGGGGCACAACCCTATAAACAAAATCTACGTTACACAAAGTTAATGCATTATCTGATATATGTAATGTCATAGGTTAAAAAGAGTGTATGGAACTATTAAGAACAAAAAAAATACAATTGAAAAATGGAACCATTACGTTTGTGCAACCGTCAATACACAAAACAGATAAAAATAGGTTATTTAGTTACAGATATGCATCAAAATTATTCAAAGGGATATTACAGAAAAGATATTTTTGTTTTTGTCTTTGAGATATTTCAGATTATCTTAAGATTATCTTAAAGAATCTACATTTGAATGATACCGCTTGTTGAATAAAAGAGGGTCGAAAGATACCAAAGGGAAAGTCAAACTCATAAATCTAAAACAAACTGACAACGCCATGGCTAAAAATGAAAAAGACAAACAAACAACAGCACACACGACACAGAATAGAAAACTAAAGAATAAACAACATGAACCCCACCAAAAAACTAGGGGTGATCTCATGTGCTCCGGAAGGGTAAGCAGATCCTGCTCCACATGCGGCACCCGTCGTGTTGCTTATGTGATTACAAATCCGGTAAATAGTCTAAAACGGTAGGTCACATTCATGAAAGGGAAGGGGATTGTAGTTACGACGTAAGGAACATATCCGATATCATTTATGAAACGGTTATTCCATAACGGTCAACCAACTCGTGATGGCGTCCGTAAAATTTACGAAGGGATGATTTCAACTTCACCATTTGGAACTCTTGGTTTAATAGCTTCCTTGTGACATCGTCACAATATTATTTGAAGAAAACTGTCTTTTTTCATTTTGATATAACTACCAAAGAAGGGATGGGCTGTTAAGTTGTAATTTTGTGAATTTCTATAAATTACCCTTGTGAATGTTGTAGGGGATTCCCGGTTTTGTTGTGAATTATAAGCTACTTAATGAGAAACTCCAAATAAAAATTATTGCATATTATTACAATAGATCAAAATTAATAAACAAATTGAAAACGATAAGAAAAATATTGTAATGGGTCGATGAATAAACAAAAAAAGTAATCGAATAACAATAGAAATATCGTCCAATATCATTTGTGTAGCAATATTTATTAACTCATACCAAACGAAAAGATTTTTCATCGAAAATAATTTGAAAGGAAAGGAAACATAATAGATTTCAATATATACAAAGATGCAGCATGAATAACAACATTATAAATTTACCTTTGTGTTTGATAAGTTGTTCTAAAAGCTCATCTTTAACCTGTTTCACCAAAGCCGCATTTTTCTGTTGATCGTCAATAAGATGTTGCAGGTTCTAAATGTTTGAATTATAGATATTTCATGATGAATTAAACATCACAGAAAAATATAAATAGCATTTCATAAAATGTTATGCATGCGTACGAGTCGCTTTTCGTCAGGTTCAATAAACCATTATCTACATAAGAAAATGCCTGTATCAATTCAGTATTATGACATTCAATGTTGATAAGCTTTTGATTTGAACATTTGATAAGGGACTTGAATATTTCTCGAAGTTTTGTTATTTTTTTTTTCTTGGTTTACCTTCCCAGGCTGGCTCAGAGCCAAATGTTTGAATGATGCATAAGTACCAAAACCATGTGAAGAGTTATACGCTAAAAGGGACGATAGTAGCCAAATCCACCTATATTTTTTTTCTGATGGAATTCGATCTTCTTTATTAATTTTTCTAAATTCTAAATTTGTCATTTGTATAAATTTTCTGAATTTGAAATTATTTTCAAATCGTATAATAGTAAATATCAATAAAAAATATCTGTATTTTCATACCAGTTCTAAACTTTTGGTTACTTTTCCGGATTTTTTATAACATAAGCAACACGACAGTTGCCACATGTGGAGCAGGACCTGCTAAACCGTCCGGAGCATCTGAGATCACCCCTAGTTTTTGGTTGGTTCGATTATTCTGTAGTTTTCTATGTTGAGTCGTGTGTTATATTGTTTTTCTGTTAGTCTTTTTTTCATTTTTTAGCAAGGCGTTGTAAGTTTATTTTCGATTTATGAGTTATATTTATTGACTGTCCCTCTGATATCTTTCGTACTCTTTTACTAACGTTGGTCTCATATCGTGACAACGAACATTTTACCTAGCTGTATTCGCAGAATTAAGTACCGAATAATTTTGTACGATGTTCATTTCGAATCATACAGTATCGTAATGTGATACATATAAGGCAGTTCTAAGGGTTTTCGGCCAGTTGTGTCAACCTTAGATTTACATCTGTTTTTACAATTCGTACACAAAAAAATAGTTATAAGTCATAATTGATAAAAAGAAGACTTAAAGAAGTATTGTGGGTTATTTGCAATATAGTGATAACCTTTTTAACTTCATCAGTACTGCTCTCGATGATTTCTTTTAATTTGTTCAATGATAAGTCGTTTTTCTTGAATGCATCTATTTTTCTTTTGTACAATTTAGTAAAATAGCTTCCAACAGCGCTTGCTATTCCTAAGATCGCCTTTTCAGTTTCAGCTAGATGGCTATCAAAGTCAGACTTAGAAATACGTTTGCCAGGTGCATGTGCCAAAAAATTTCTCGTGTCTTTTATAGTTTTAAGAAAATTTGGATTTCCGTGAAATGTTTTCCTGTTGTTTAAAAAACATGACTTGATTATTTCATACATTAAGGGTATATCCATACAGTCAACATCGTTGGAAGTTTTCGCGTGGATCCTGCACAAACAATCCTTGATAACCTCATCATGTAATCCTTTTTTAAAATGATCCTGTTCAGTTGGATGGTTGATATCAAATAATTTAAGAAATTGACTTTTGTTTAAACATCCTTTTCTAGAAGGCCCTCCATTAGAATTTTTAAAACACTCACAACACTGAACATAAGAATAAAAATCGTGAAACAGATAATGTTTATTTCTTTCTAAAAACATGTAGAATTCCTCTTCTTTTAAAATCTTTTGCTCAAAATAAAGATGTAGAACCTCCATTCCAATTCCATGTGTAAAAGTGTAAAGTTGCATATGATACCTTTCATCTTCGTCGAGGGACACTGCCTCCATTTCAATTAAAGGGTTCTTTAAAATAAATAATACTGTGTAGAAATCAAGAAAATTTTCACATTACGATTGATTCTTTAAATGCCTATCTAGGCAGTATCGTATATATTGTCCTTCATGACAAAATATCAATCTGATTTAAATACAGTTTATGTCCATGTTTCGTTTACACAAATGTTCATTCTAATTTCGGGGCTCAGACTACCTTTCGGAGTCATCGGGTTTTGTTGTATATATCCATATTTGGAGGCCGATATTTTATAGGTTGATATAGAAAAAAAATCTTAAAACGGAACAATTACTGAATGTTTGTATATCGGTGTAATGGAGCAAAATGTGTGTTCGAGGTTAGTTTTTCAATCAGATTGGATAATATATTCACAAAATATTAAATGAAGAAGTTATGTGAAATTTCTGATATGACAAATATCATCAAAGATTACATGGCATGGCTGTTACAACTTATAGGTTACTACAATAACGTCAACGGTACTAATACATGTATTGAATGACATATATATTGTCATCTCTGACGTTTCCCATCAGTATAGCGGCTATTAAGACATGGAGTCAAAAGTCGGTGTATTTTTTCAGTCTAATAACCCGAAGAAAATTTCTCTGTTTTCAATGATTTGGGAGAAAATCAAGTGGCGTGCTTTTTGTGACGTCATGAAAGAACGCTGAAAATTAAATGCTCAATAAAGATACCTTTTTCCTATATGCTCAGAATTAATTGGTTCTATGATTCATTATAATTATGGTCAATAAAGTATTTGCATGATTAGTTATGAACCCTATTCCTCTGTTCTGCTCTTTTGATAAACAAATATTCCACTTGTTGTTGTCGAAGTCTTTTTCCTCAATTAATGAACATTATTGTTTATTGACCGCCTGTGAATATATGAACAATAATCTTCATCAAACAATTAAATGATATGTAGATCTAGCAGGAACTTATTAACAGGATGAAAAGTGACATAAAGCGGACAAAATGTTGTTTTTAAGTTTTTCATACATGAATATTTAATGATATGGTTGTTTATTTTTATACGCAATAATCATGTTCAAATTCCAAAAAGCCTATGTAAAACCATTAATCATGTGTTTTTAAATGTGTCTTCGTTGGAGTTATTCATTTTTTTGCTAATTCTGTATAAATAAAACATAGCTGAGAGTGTGATAGATCATATTGTTACTCCGAGAACACATAATCAACTGAGGGGAAGCAAAGATTGACAATTTCGAGGGGTACCAATATGCTCTATCAACCTCTCACCTATATTTTATTTAATATAGTATACTGAATGTCCTATCATTATTGTCTTTTACTGTTGAATTTAAAATTTGGAGTATATTACCATGACGTCAAAAAAGAGTATTATTCATTGTTAATAGAAAAATTAACAGAAGTGAAGCGTCATGGGATTTTTATTTTGACATTCTATAAAAAAAAAACGTTCTGAGCCAAAACGTAGAAATTGAGCTTTACAATTAATTATTTGATGTCCATTCAATTCATTGTTCTTTAAAACATCGAGTTCTGATTGATCTATACGAGAGGCTGACTTTCAAAAGATGGTGGCCCGCTCATTCATGGGATAGAGTAAATTGTCTACCTGTAAATATTTCAAGCTGACTTATCTTAATATTTCAAATATCAATGAAACATCATTTCAGTGAAGCGTTAGACAAGGTATTTGTTATTATTCTTTAGATTATTCTGGATATTTCATATGGGTTTTATTGCACGAATTCAATGAAGTAATAGCTAGTGCACCTTTACCTGCTAGTATTATTTCGCAATCCTTTCTTAAAGCTACGAGATATATAAAAAAAAAACAATAGTATAATTTTTTTTTATCAATCATTAATGAAAGTGAAATAGTGAAATAATAATTTGCTTTTATTAGCTAAAATGGTTCAACTTTGTTAAATTAAGCCAATAAACATTGAAAATGAATTATTCACTTGCAAGTGAATAATTCCACTTCATTAAATCAGTATTCATGGGAACTCCAATTTAACCCCGTGGATAGAATAACGCATGCATTGTCCGTGTACGGGTATTTAAAGGAAAAGAATGTCAACATTGAAAGTGAATCAAAGGTAAATGATTTGATTAACTGATTCGATCCACACATAATCATTCTTTTAAAGGTAAAAACGACGATAAACATAAATCTTTAATCTGTAATACAAAACTAATAGACCTGTAAAAATCATATTGCACGAGTTGCTTAATCTATTTATATATCTGTGTTTATATTTACATCGCTTATATGTTCATAGAATGTCAACTCGATAGATAATTAGATGGCGTCTTGGCTAAAATTCAAACGAAACGAAGCTTCATCTTATTGAGACCATGTCCTGTAAATTGTTTATTTTACGCTTTTGATAGTTTGGAAAAATGTTTTACATTGCTATAAAAAAAAATATGAGAATTTGAGTCAAATCGGTGAACAGAAATTTGGCTGCTAGAGCCCTTTAAGAGTCCAGGTAATTTACAAAACATATTATTTAGCTTTGTTCTTTAGCACACTCCCAGTTGAGATTTTGGTGCATGTTTAAGCTAAGATAAATGCCTCCGAATGGGAATAACACTCATATTTGTTTCTATCCATAGGAATGTAGACTATCCATACAGATATATTATGGATAGTCGACCTTCCTGTGGATAGAAACAAGTGCCTGTGAGACATATCATAGCTTTAAAGAGAGAGAGAGAGAGAGAGAGAGAGAGAGAGAGAGAGAGAGAGAGAGAGAGAGAGAGAGAGAGAGAGAGAGAGAGAGAGAGAGAGAGAGAGAGAGAGAGAGAGAGAGAACATTCTATGATATTAAAAGACTAACCATTGAATATGGATTTCAATAACGAAAATATTCACCTTTGAAAAAATGGCTGATAGTGTTAGAATTTTAATTGAGGTAAGTAATATGATTTTTGTATAAACAATAAAGCATTTTCAATTTAGGAAAAAGGCAAACAGTTTTAACTATATTTGTAAACTCTTATCTTACTCTTACCTTATTCCTTACACAATATACTAATATGGAACAGAACATACGTATACAATAGATCAAATATGTATTTTTACGTAACTAACCTCCACAGGTAGATACTTGATTTTTTAAAAACCATTTTACGTGTAGATCTTGTGTACACCTTGGCCTAAATATTTTGAGTATTTAACATATCGACATTTAAATTTGAAATGGTGTAATAAAGCATAAGCATAATTTTGTAGGTGTACTGAAATCCAATATGAAAAGACAATTATAACAAATGTATTGCTCCTCTTAATATCAACAGGCTCAATTAATCGTTAAACGGAGGTAGTTGGCATATTTTGCCAATATGTCGATTCAATGTTTCTGAATTCTGCGAACTATAGTAGCGATAAATGTCATCTATCGTTTACCTCGGAACAGAATTTTACTTTAGCCTTGAACATGTTAATCAATTTTCAAAATCAATGATTTTGTTTCAAAACATAGACAAAGACATTGTCAGTTATGAAATTAATACTTGAAACAAATGCATGGTTCAACCCTTGGAATAAATCCTACTTTATATATATAGAATAAGAATAAGAATAAAAATAATAATTTTATTAATCTAATCAAGAACCCATAAAGGGCATCATTTTACAACACAATATGATTGGAAAAAGCAAAACAGAAAACTAATACCATACTATAACATTATGGACAGGATCAGAGCCTAACACAACATGTGTTTTATTTAACTATCATATTAAATCTTATAACAATAAAATATTATATTATTTCATATATTTTTTTTACATCTGGATTTTATTTCTAAACCTTTAATAATGTAATTTCCTAGGCACATGAGAGTTGGTAAATGCTCATTTGTGAACAGCCAGAAATATTTCTCATCATTAGGTAGTTCTTTAAAATTAGTACAAAAAAGTGATAACTTTATCAAATAATAATTTCCTCTGTTCATTATATAATGGACAATTTATTGTAAAATGGGTCTCATCTTTAGTATTCATCACATTCGCACGAAACTTTATTCATTATCCCTTTCAAAACTTCATTCTCTGTTCAATTTATGTTTGGAATCCACTGTTACAAACCCTCATTCAAACCAATACAAAATTACAGCTATAATTTCGGATATTGCAAGTCACAGACTTTTTAAGCCAGTCCGCATTGGCAAAGATGAAAAAGAGAAAAGATATTTCCTTAATCTTTCCTTTGCCAGCAAAGGTCTCGATGGCGTCAACTTAGGCAATATCCTTCATCATAAATTAGTTCAATCGAAAATACCTCCTTATTTCAAAGCAGGTCTGTACCAATCATTTCTTATACCTATACCAAACCTATTGCAACTAAAATTGTCAATTAAAAACACGTTTTGCAGGATCTCGATATTAACGACTTCAAGTCTAAACCTCATGATTGCACTTGTGCTAGTTCCCAATTCACATATAATCCTGCTACGTTATTACTGGTGACCTCAACATTGTTAATAACACTTCTCTACGAAATGTGTTATCGAAAGGTCCGAAATATCGTGAGCCTAAATCCATCAATTGGAAATACAACTTTAAAATTTTGATGGATTCAGTTGAGGATTATGCCAGGCAATGGGCTAAGCGCGAGAAGGAAGACGTAGACACTCTTTCCGAACGTATTAAAGCAGTTAGGTCGTTGATACAAATCAGAATTAAGAAACTGAACGGGTCTATCAATGCCCATGCTACGTCAATCTTTAAAGATTCAAATGTTGCAAAACACATATCCTACCTCCACGACAAATATGTTGTTGTCCCCGCAGATAAAGCCTCAAACAACATCGTTTTTGTGTGTAAAACTCATTTCATTAACTGCTTAATAAACGAATTAGGTATTGACAATTCACTTGGAAACTCAACATATACCCTTACGACACTTACCAAAGAGGAAATCCTGAATAATCATAGGTCTGTTCTGTGTTCCTTTGGAATTTCAACCAAAGATGAAAAACTGGATCTTCCATCACCGTATTGGATACCTAAACTACATAAGTGTCCTTACAAACAACGGTATATTGCTGGGTTTTCCAAGTGCTCCACGAAACCTCTTTCTAAATTATTAACATCTATTTTATCAGCAATCAAAGACGGTCTTAAAAGTTATTGTGAAACTGCCTATTCTAGAGGGGGCGTGAATCAGATGTGGATACTCAAAAATTCCAAAGATCTTTTCGAGTACATACAATCTAACTCTCTTTCATCTTGTAACAGTATTAAAACATTTGACTTTTCTACCCTGTACACTAGTAGTCCACATTCCAAACTAAAAGACAAATTGAAAGAGTTGGTATTGCTTTGCTTCGTAAAAAAGAATGGCCAACGTAGATATAAGTACCTTGTCTTAGGGAGGGATACATCCTACTTTGTTTCTTTCGTCGTAACTACAATCCTCTTCCCTTTCATGAATGTGACCTACCGAATTAGACTATTTACCGGATTTGTTATGACATAAACAACACGACGGGTGCCACATGTGAAGCAGATTCTGCTTACCCTTTCGGAGCACCTGAGATCACCCCTAGTTTTTTGGTGAGGTTCGTGTTGTTTATTCTTTAATTTTCTATGTTGTGTCATGTGTGCTGTTGTTTGTTTGTCTTTTTTTCATTTTTAGCCATGGCGTTGTCAGTTTGTTTTAGATTTATGAGTTTGACTGTCCCTTTGGTGTCTTTCGTCCCTATTTTTCAATAGAATTTGATTCATGTGATAAGCAGTGATAACATAGCCGTTGAGTTCTCTCTATGTATTTTTTACTATATCTATCTTTCTCAATTCTAAGATCATTAGCACTTATTCTCATTTTACATTTAGCTCTTCTCATACTAAAATAAGAATTTACTATTACATTGTGATAAGGTTTCAAATCTTTTGACCAACTAAAATGTTTTAAAACTATTACAAAGTTTAGATAATTTATTGAGCTTTGTATCTAAATTTTGTATATCAAGTGATTGAAGTACATATTTCATAGATGAATACCAACAATTAATGTTTTCTGCATGTAAAATTTTATTACAAACATAAGTATCATAAAGTAACCCTTTGTCCAATTTGTTATGCCTGTGTACATATTTTACCATAGATATGACAGAAAAATAAAGAGGAAATCTTGCAATCTCTGATAACACTGCTAAATTTGAGGCTTTCTTAATTACACCAAGAATATACTTTAAATATCTGAAATGTGATTTTCCAAATAATCATTTATGTAGATTAATTCAAATAGATAATCACTTTTTTCTTGCAAGCAGCAGAGTAAATTTTAAATGAACCCCAAATTTCACTACAATATAATAAATTTGGTTTTATTGTGTGATCATATAAATGAATTGCAGTATCAATACTTGGATTACAAGCTGACATGGATTTTTGTAATGTTTAAGGATTTTTTTAATAGCTCTTCTTTCCCCTGTTGAAAAAGACCATAAGAGGTTTGACTATCCCTAAATATTTACATTTATTAACACATTATATAGCCTCTTTATCCAAATAAAGTGATTCCTTCAAAAATGTATACACATTGGATCTTCATTAATACTATCTCATTACATTTTATACATTTGCAAGGATGATACATCGGTGGAATTGTCTTCCATTTACCATTCGATCGTCTATTACAATTGCAATATATTTTGAACTATTACCGTGTATGATGTGTTTGAGCTTTTGATATTACTATTTGATAAAGGACTTTCTGTTTTAGATTTTCCCTACAGTTTGGTACTTTTCCTTTTTATGAAAATATTTCTTTAATCAAGGAATTCCTCTGTCTTTAATATAATAGTACTGTTTATGTTCAAAACTGATAGAGAAGTTAAAAAGCGGGTTCTTATGATTTTAGATTTAGATATATGGATAACATATTCACGTGAAATCCTTTGGTGGTCAAAGGGTGGGGTTCTTCTATATCATAAAAAGAAGTATGTAAGCTTTCAGTTTCGATGAAGTGGATAACAGTAACAAAACAGAACTATGTGTCGTTTAGTGGTATATATGGATGAATATGGATAATATTTAATATCACAATTAAATTATATTAAACTGTTGTTAAAACACAGAGAAATAAAAAATCTCGTCTGTACTATGAAGTAAATTCATTTCACTTATAATGTTTATAATTTTTTTTGAGAAGTGTTTGTTATGACTGACATCGGGAATATGAAATGTTCCAGTTTAGACTCATAAAATGACATTGTCTTAAAGTTCTTAATTTTCGTGGTGTACCTGGTCTCGATTGCTCCTATGTAAATTCCAGTCATTCCTCAAGGTTTTGTTTCTTACCTTGATTTGTATGATCTGAATGGATATGAGATTCAAAAATCTGTTATCTACTGTTGCCTCTATCCTATAATGAATATATGTCCACCAATGTTAAATAATACGATTGTAGAATATCTTCTAAATTGTTCAAAATGATAGGCAGACACACTAAAATGTTAAAACATGATTTAGGTGTATATTTCCCATAATCAACAACAGACAAATATGTCAATTTATCGGAACTATATAAATAACCGTCATGCACATGGGAGGTCTAGCTAGCTATTAAACAGGTTTGATCCACATTTATCTTCTTGAAAAATGCAGTACCGAGTCAACAATATGACAGGTGTGCATTCGTTCCGTTGGTTGATACTGTTTGGTGTTGTCAGTTTTTATAGACTTCCACTTTTTAAATTAACTGGCAGTTGGAGTCCAGTTGTGACTGAATTTGTACAATTATCTATAGAATCCATAGAAATAATACATGTTTTGTGGATAGATTTTAATTTTGAATTTGATAGAGTTAGGGTGGATGTTGTCAGTACTTTGTTAAGTAACTTTTTGACACGCAGGCTGATTACTTATCCATTTTCATCGTATTCATTTTTAAAGATGTATTGTGCTGTAGAATGTCCTTACCCTTCTTCTGCAGTAGAAAATACGTTTCTCATGATAGACCAGTTCGGCAGAAAGGATGCAATCAAACTAATATTAAAGATAGTTGGTGACCTTTGTTTCTCATGTGCGTCATGAGTGGGACCAATGTTGATTGGGCGGAGGATTGTCTGCAGTAGATATATCAATACGTACCTAGTTGTAGAATGCTAGCGGTTTAAATTCGTTTATTGGAAAGAGCCATTAACCCAGACATTAATTATCTTCTTTTTTTGTAAATTAAGTTGATTCCTTTGCCTACGCCACCGTCTAATGCATCCTTTTGCACTCATATTGAAATCAACTTGTTAAGTCTGTGATTTGCTCTTTGTTTCATATGCACTTAGTACTCCTAGGTCTTATGTTAATATCCATTACTTTTTAAACGTATGTAAAGTAACGATTTCATCATGATTAAAGTGGGAAATTAATAAATAAATGACGTATTGAGAGGCATTCTCTGTAAGCATCAAAATGGGTTGGCCACGGCTATATAAATATAGCTATCTGCAGATTTTATTCATTCTTTATTAACTAGTTGACTGTTGTATGAAACTTTGAAAAATAAGTCTAGTTTTGTATAAATGTCTCCTTGGTTACCATAGCAACCACATGAACATTTGGTATAATTCAACTGGGTTAACTTATTGTTAAGAAAATTGCAATTTTAGGTACTTTTAGACCCCGTCTGAAAAGAAACACTGTGTATGATATTTAAAAACACTTGTATTCTTTAATTGTTCAATCATTTATCTTTAAAATTATTTGTTATAGTATTATATTATCCGTTATCCAAATATTAAAATAGATCAGGGTGTAACTGTTTTACGGGCAATCGAAACTATAGATCAATCTTACTATAGATCAATCTTCGAGCGTCACTGATGGGTTTTTTTGTAGACGAAACGCGCGTCTGGTGTATATACAAAATTAAGTCCTGGTATCTATGATGAGTTTATTAACAACCACTGGTCAATGCCACTGTTGGTAGAGATTTATTTCCCCGAGAGTATCACAAATCCAGTAGCACAGTTTTGTGCTGACATGAATTGTCATTGATATGGTTATATTTTTAAATTTACTGTTTACAAAATTTTGAATTTTTGGAAATACTAAGGCTTTTCTACCTCGGGCATAGATTACCTTAGCTGAATTTGGCAACACTTTTAGGAAGTTTGGTCCTCAATGCTCTTCAACTTCATGCTTTATTTTGCCTTTTTAACTTTTTTGGATTCGAGCGTCACTGATGAGTCTTTTGTAGACGAAACGCGCGTCTGGCGTATATACAAAATTAAGTCCTGGTATCTATGATGAGTTTATTTACAATTAAAAGAAAGAGACAGTCTGAGAGTGTGCACTTTAGTACTATTGATATTTAACCTAATTTTCAAATTTACATGATGGCCGGCTTTCTTGATTTCACATATATAATGATCATCAAAAGAAATAAAAGTAAATGCAAAACTCAAAGTCACTAAACAGTAAATGAAAACGCGAATTGAAAAGCTCATTCATCAGCGAATTATACCAACAAATATACCATTTCGGAGTGCCTATCTGCTTTTTGATTGGGTTTATGCAGCACATTTTTTATTTTATTTTTAGCTTTTATTTAGCTTTTGAGGCCGTGACCATATATTTCTGCTATATTTCGAAAGTCCTTAAATAGGTAGTGGGATCGTATCCAAAAGAATGAATCTGAGCAGAAAGTTAATGAACCAGTTAAAAGAAAGTTCATCGGAAGGTACCACGACCTTATTGATAAATATTCCGTATCAACTTCACAAATAATGCTCGATGGTCTTGAAGTATAGATTCTGGGTACTGACGTTGTTTATCGTCTTAATAATGTGTTATAGAAGAGGGACGAAGATGCAAGAGGGACAGTTAAACTCCTAAATCGAAAATCGAAAACGCCATGGATAAAAATGAAAAAAAGACAAACAATAGTACACATGACAAGATTGTGATAGCCTTCAGGAAGATCTTGGTGCTGCTGCAAAGTGGGAAGAAGACTGGCTGATGGCTTTCTATTTAGACAAATGTACAGTTCTCACTGCCTCAAACAAGAAAAATACCATTAAACACGACTACAGCCTTCACGGCCACACTCTAGAATCTGTCTCCTCCGCAAAATATATTGGAGTTACACTGCAATCAGACTTAAAATGGACACAGCATACAAACAACATAATTTGTAATGCTAATAAAAGGCTTTCTAAAAAGAAATATGAAAACATCCATTACAAACATTAAGTCTCAGGCATATCTAGTACTTGTCCGACCTAAACTAGAATATGCTTTTTCGGTTGGGAACCCTCATACTGCTAAACAATGCAATAAACTTGAGATGGTTCAACGTCGGGCTGCTAGATATGCCTGAAATCGTTATCACAACATCATTAGCGTTACAGACATGATCAATACTTTAAATTGGCCTACCTTACCACAACGCAGACTTAAAACTAGTATTATAATGTTTTATAAAATTGTTCATCATATTGCCGCTGTACCATCAACATTACTCATACCAACAGACAATAGAACAGGACAATTTCATCTACAAACTTACAGACACCTGCATACATTTAAAGATTGTTACAAATATTCATTTTTTCCGTATACTATTACACAATGGAATGTACTACCTCCAATGGTAGTACTTTCTCCCACTATAAATATTTTTAGAGAACAGTTGACACCTACTGTTCTCTACAATATAGAACAGTAAACCTAGTAGTTATGGAAATAATTTTAACCACATGTCATCTTAGTATTTATGGGGGTTTTTTTTGCACTTTTATTTTGTAAATATTTATTTATTTATATCCTACGCATGCGCAGCAGTTAGTAATCATCAAAAATCTGATGGATAACTGGATACCATAAGAAGAAGAAAAAGAAGTAGAAGACACAACACAGAAAACTAAAGAACAAATAACACAAACCCCACCAAAAACTAGGGGTGATCTCATGTGCTCCGGAAGGGTAAGCAGATCCTGCTCCACATGTAGCACCCGTCGTGTTGCTCATGTTATAACAAATCCGGTAAATAGTCTAATTCGGTATGTCACATTCATGAAAGGGAATTCGAAGGTGATTGTAGTTACGACGTAAGTAACATATCCGATATCATTGGTGAAACAGTTATTCCATAACGCTCAACCAACTCGTGATGGCGTCCGTAGAATTTACGAAGGGATGATTTCAACTTCACCATTTGAAACTCTTGGTTTAAAAGCTTCCTTGTGAGCAGCAACCCTCTATAAAGAAAATCATGATATTAATTGCAAGCACAGGAATATCGTATCAATTGGGAGATATATACCCCGTATGCAGGTGCTGCTCGAATGATGCTACTTAAAAATGGAAAGTTCACAATTGGAAAAACTGAAATCGTCTCTTTTGTCGTAAAGTTTTGTTTCAACCGAACCTCATTGTCAATTTCTTGATGTAAGTCAAGATATGAGGCCGACTTAACTATATCTGTTGTATCCTTTATCTCTAGTTCGATAGGATAGATGCGTTCAACATAGTCACCATTTTTTGAATTATTTAGTGAAAGAACATCATCTATATAGATCTATATAGCCAAAGTAGAGTTAAAGGATATTGCTAACTTCTTATCTTTCTTCCTAAGAAGTTCCTGTATGAAGTCAGCCTCATAATAATATTGAAACAAGTCGGCAAGAAGAGGGGCACAATTTGTTCCCATTGGAATGCCGACAGTCTGTTGAAAACACGTCCTCCGAACGTACAACAAATATGTTGTCAATCAAGAAATCAAGCATCTTGATAATGTCAGTTTCAGAGAATTTTTGTTTGAATCAGAGTGATCCTTTACAAAGAAGGATGTATCCCTCCCTATAAAGACAAGATACTTGTATCTACGTTAGCCATTCTTTTTTTATGAAACAAAGCAATACCAACTCTTTCAATTTGTCTTTTAGTTTGGAATGTAGCATTTTTCAATTTAATTTCTAAAATATGACAAATATTGTCAGATTTTGAAAATAAGTGTTATAATACAAGTTCGCAATTCAAATTTGTTTTTCAAACTTTTTTTTTAAAATGACAGAGAATCATAGAACTCAATCGGACGATATCTGGGACTCAGGGATCACGGAATTGTGAAACATCTTTTAGCATTTATAAGGTAAACCATCTTCCGGCGGAAGTGTGACTCTGACGTCAAGGATACAAATAAATTTGGCATCGCAAAATCTTGCACATACAATTTCGAAATGGCAGACGGCATAAATCCACAGAGTAATTTTGTTGATGAGCACCTTGATGATGACAAGCCACCAGGAGGGAAAGAATTCAAAGGGGCAACCCTGCAAATAGATGCTCCATCCACACAAAACGGAGAAGAACCAGGCGTTGGCTATGCTGGACCCGGATCCAACTTCAACAGAAACAGACCAGGTAGTGTTATTGGTAGACAGAGTGTAAGAAGCACAGCAAGCAGAACTTCAATGAGACCAGGTGTTATTAAAACTGAGCGCATGTCTGATCAATACTTCTCTTATAAGGTAAATAGAGGTCTTAAAAATAAAATCATACCCTTTTTACTCACAAATTCTTTCTTTTCCCTCACCTGCTCACAAACCCTCCAACACATTGACTGGGGAATAGAAATATTGTAACTTTGGTTTTCTTCAGCCTGGGGAATAGAAATATTGTCACTTTGGTTTTCTTCGGCCTGGGGAATAGAAATATTGTAACTTTGGTTTTCTTGGCCTTGTCATGAAACCCTTGCACAAGGGAGGGTCTAAAACGCGGAAATGAAAAACGCGGAAGAGAAAAAATGAGTGTATTATAACTGATATCTTTGGAACCACTACAGCTAAATTAATAAATAAAACTGATTTTGAAAGCTAATATAATAGTCTATAAGATAAAATTAAAAAAATATATATTCGAATATGCTTTTTTACCGAAAAGTTGACCGGAAGGCTTTCTTAGTGTGATTCTGGCAACACATTTTTGAACATTAAAACTTAAATTCACAAAAAAGCATATAACCCGGTCAAAGTCGGTCAATTGACTCTTAAAGATATTTAAATGACAAATAATATGATATAAAGAAAAAAATAAATATATTATTATAAAAGGACAAAAAGTTGACCGGAAGAACCCCTTGTACACAAATATTGAAATGAAATTTTCAACTTTGAATTAAAATTCACAAAAATATAAAAAGCCCGGTCAAAGTCTGTAAATTGACACTTATAGACATTTAAATGACAAATAATATGATATAAAGAAAAAAATAAATGTATTACTATAAAAGGGCAAAAAGTTGACCGGAAGAACCCCTTGTACACAAATATTGAAGTGAAATTTTCAACTTTGAATTAAAATTCACAAAAATATAAAAAGCCCGGTCAAAGTCTGTCAATTGACTCTTAAAGACATTTAAATGACAAATAATATGATATAAAGACAAAAATAAATATTTTACTATAAAAGGGCAAAAAGTTGACCGGAACTCATCCTTGTATACAAATATTGAAGTGAAATTTTCAACTTTGAACTTGCTATTTCTATTACATTTAATTTTATTTCAATAGTATCAACATACTTATCATTTCTGATATTTCATGTGTTCCATTTAGATATTAACAACCCTCCTCCTTTTTCACCCGGGCTTTGGACCGGCGTAGGCAGAGTTATTGTTTTTTTTTTTTTTTTTTTTTTTCTCTCCTTATTTTACTTAATTATTTATTGATACACTACACTCAGTGGCATTAATTCATATATTTATTATCTATTTATGTAGGATAAATATTATTCAAATTAATTTAAAGAATAGGCATTGTTAACATTTTTAAGATTTATTTCAGATTTATCAAAACTGTAAATCGGGGCTTTAAATTGCTATAAAATTTCAGTTAAACTATCTATGTACTTCGCAGAACCTGCTGTTTCCTCTCATATTTTTTTTAACAAGATCGATGTGTCCAGATATCACACATTTTACGCCCGGTTTTTCCTTCACAACCTACCATATCCTCTATTGTATCGGGTTTTCCACTATCACAGTTTATTGAGATAATGTGGGTTTTAGTTTTCAGATTTTTAGGAGTTTTACCGAAATAATTTTTTGGAAAATGGGTGAATTTACCATTTTCAAGACAATGAATTAAATATTCTCTCATATATTTTTGTTCGTATGTGATATGAGTACCTTCTTTAAACCCAGTTTGACAATTATTCTTATTAATAATTTTTTCTTGTCTTTATCGTAGATTTGCGTTAACTGATATTCTAATGAAGTTGTTAAATTTAGTGATAAGCTGTCTAGAAGATATATGTTTCCATCTCTAGTTTGAAGAGACAAAACCCAATGATCATTACCATTATAGTGTATTTGTACACTTGGTGACTCTTGTGATTGAAAACCTGTTTCACTTACCCATTTACCATTTACCTTAACAGGCGCTAAAGTTGTTTCCTGGAACCCATTTATTTCTGGAAACTCAAATTTCAGAAGATTTTGTGTTGAAATAATGATATCAGAACAAAGATACTTATTATTTAAAATATTTTGTTTGTGCTGTTGACTGCAATACCCTATCCAAGGGAGATCTGATAGAGTTTTTGTTTTTTTAGTGGGGGTTTCCATTTCATCTAAGTTGATATCGTCTATCTTTCTTTTTTTCACAGGGAGTGATTTATTAATTTCGGTCGAATTTTTTTTCTCATCTATAATATGTGTTTCTCCCGCATCTTCTTCGATTAGTTCAGGGTTTTTTTTTCGATTTAGGAGTTGAAAATTCGGTTGATATTTAGGCGTTTTATTAGGTTTTATGCTACCATTCGTTGAAGGTGTTGTCATCAATTTTTGCTTTAAAGGAGTATTTATAGAAAATTGTGAATATGGCGCAGGTTCGAATTCAATTCCATTTCAAATCATTTGTTCTTGGTTGTTTTCTTCCTGATTTTTTGTCAATTTTTTTCTTGCTATTTTTTGAAAGTGCCCTTAAACTAACGACGTTATTTGTTTGTGTTGACTGTAACCCTATACTCATTTTTGCAGCCAAAATATGAAAACAAGTAGATGATGATTCACATTGACATGTTTCTTTTGGAAAAAGAGTTACACAGTATTTTCCTTTCCCGCCATTTACAATAAACGCACCTTGTTGTGGAACCAAAGTAATTAAATGATTGTCAACAATAAACCGTGCCAAACGTTGTTGACTGCTATCAGTCGGGTATTGTATGACAGGTTGTTGATTAACTATTACCTCATTATTTTCTAATTTGACCTGATTAGTACTAGTGTTCTCATCAGAGTTTGTTTGTTTTATGATTTCCTGTGAATTTAAATTGCCTAAAGGATCAGTGTCAGATTGGAAAGAATTAGACTGAAAAAGTGGCTTGTCGTTTTTTAAATATTCAATAACTTCATCAGGACTTACAATTCTTTTTGGAAAAATAACATCTGATGGTGAAATAAATGCTCTACTGAACTCTTTTTTCAAATGATAATTTCCTAAACCAGAACGTCCACGTAAAATTTCATAATTCTCAAAATTTTGTATGTAATAAAAACCCAAAGCTAGCAAATCTACTGGTAGCTCTTTCCAATCATTTTCTCTTTTTAAAACGGCATTCATACTTTCGGAAAGATTGTTTGTTATTCCAGAATATAGGATCAAACATGCCGGGATATTTTTCAATTAACCATTTACCAGAGTGATTTTGAATTGCCGGAGATATATGTTTATTGAAATGTTCTAAAACTACGGGAGTCCATTTTGTTGTTAATTTCATTTTTGTTTCCAAAAATTCTTCATTATCAGAATGCAACATCTGATTCAAATGATCTATATAAATTTTAATATTATCACTATCCACTTTGCCTTTTAACCAGAATTTAAAATCTTCTTTTATATGATTCCAACAAAACATAATCGGACAATTTGGAAAAGTATCTCGAATAGCCCTTTTTAAACCTGGTTCTTGGTTCATGGAAAAAAAATGCCAAAGGAACAAGTGGTGTTTCATCAAATATGACATGTTTGAAAACTATCGGTGATACATAACAATCGCCAAGATTAAAAGTTGTGTCATAAACTAAGTAAACTGGGTCTTCAGATTTCAGCTCAATTATATCTTTGAATGCGTTTATGATTTCGGGGAGTGCGACAACAGCGTAAAGATCTGGATAGACTAAAACTTCAGAAACAAAACCATCTAACTGATATGCCAAAAGTACTAAATCATATATATCATCTTTTGATAAGGCCTTTTCTTGCCTATCTTTACTTAAAATATTTTTTACCTGTTTTGTATTTCGGGGATTTGCTACGGCTTGGTGCGACCCGTCTACATCGTTTGTACAAATCATTTTTTTATAAACCTTATGTGGATTACCCTCTTTTTCTTTAATGGTATCACTGACTGAAGGCATAGTACGAACAAATTCAGTATCATGTTTACTATTTCCATGCGGCATTGGTTGATATGACACTTCGTTGCCTATATAGTGAATGAGAACCAAATTTGGATTACTGTCTAACCAATATAGAGCTATACGTTTAAAATCTGATGTAGAACGAGGTCGCTTTCGACCAAAATTTAGATATTTTTGTGAATTTTAGTATCAAAGTGAAAATTTCACTTCAATATTTGTATATGTTACAGTAAATAGGTGAAATTAGGAATTACACGTAATTACTAAACATTTCAGTAAATACCTGTAATCACTAGTCAATTTAGTAATTACATGTATTTACTAGTTGTTTCAGTGATTACAGGTATTTACTGATTTTTTTTGTCATTTTTACAGCTATTTACTAACTTGATATTTTTGTTTAAAAATTAAAGACATAATTCAAGATATCAAATAAGAAAGTAAGGGGTAGGGATTTTTAGGGCTTACTTAAGGATCAAGGATTATAAGGCACATAAAAAGTGCATACTCTTCAGTGTTTGTAAATTGAAACTGGAAAATGGTTGTTTTATAAGTTTTGAAACTCCATAAAAAATCATTTTGAACATGCAAGACAATGATATCAATCCAAAATTGAGAAAAACATTTTTGAGAAATTTATAGGCAACTTAGACAGCTATTTTTTAAGATAGACATTAGATTATGGCAAACTTGGTTAAATGATCTTGATAATTCTTAAAATCTCATAATTTTGTTATATTAAAATCTCCATCAGGCATACTCTGCATATCAACTCGGCCAATAACATGAGCTAAATTCCTTTTACAAAACGGGTTTAACTGATTTCTTTTGTCAGACATTTGCGATGAAGCTGATATTCTTCACAAACAAATTTATACAAATTGATGGCGTTAAGAGTCACATTTTCATATTTCCATGTTTTTATGAGTTCTTCAAGACCTCAAAACTTAAGCTTATATACCTCCAACAAAATTTTATCATCGTTTCTTCCTGTATAAGAATGATCTTTTTGTGGATTGAAAAAGTCAACTAAATAATCCATCCCTTTAGTTTTACTTTCAATGTTGACATTTCTTTTCCTTTTCATCGAGCCTGCGTTTTTTGTCGCAAAAGCGAGACATAGCAAACCAACCTAATAATTCCGTCGCCAGCTGCGTCCACAAATATTCGCTCTGTGGTTATATTTTTTAAATTTTGATAAGTTTTTCAAATTATCCTGGATTTCTACCAAACTTGAACAGAAGCTTCAGTTGTTTATGATCAAAAGATACATTTCAAGAAGTAAATTTGTAATAATAAAATCAAGTTGTTCCGTATTTGTTACTTATAAAGGGACTTAGTTTTTATGCCAGTTAACATAACATTCACACTGTGGTTTTTTTAAATTTTATAACTTTCTCAAAATATCCTGGATTTCTGCCAAAATTTGACAGAAGCTTGTTTATGATCATAAGATAATATCTAGAAATAAAGTTTGTAAAAAAACTATACTTTTTCGTATATTTCTTATTTAAACAGACTATTTTTTTCCAGTTAATATAATATACACTCTGCAGTTAAAGTTTAGATTTCATAAACCATCCTGAATTTTTATCAAATTTTGATAGAAGATTCTTACAGAACTAGTCAAAAGATAGTATCTAGAAGAAAATTAAAAATATTTGTTTTCCTATTTTTGTTGGGCCTGCGACTCACAGCAAAAGTAGGCGAGACACTGGGTTCTGCAAAACCCTAAAATTTTGATAGCTGAATACTCAATGATTTTCTAATTAGTATTACCATAACTTTTGATCAGTTGACCATATTAGAACATTGTTTTAACAGTTAGTAAATAGGTGTAAAAATTCAATTTAAAATCAGTAATTACTGGTAATTACTGGGCAGTTTTAGGAATTACTTGTATTTACTAAGTGCATCGGGAATTACATGTAATTCCTAAATTTTAGTAATTACATGTAATTCCTAATTTCACCTATTTACTGTAACATATACAAGGATGAGTTCCGGTCAACTTTTTGCCCTTTTATAGTAAAATATTTATTTTTGTCTTTATATCATATTATTTGTCATTTAAATGTCTTTAAGAGTCAATTGACAGACTTTGACCGGGCTTTTTATATTTTTGTGAATTTTAATTCAAAGTTGAAAATTTCACTTCAATATTTGTGTACAAGGGGTTCTTCCGGTCATATTTTTGCCCTTTTATAGTAAAATATTTATTTTTTTCTTTATATCATATTATTTGTCATTTAAATGTCTATAAGAGTCAATTTAAAGACTTTGACCGGGCTTTGTATATTTTTGTGAATTTTAATTCAAAGTTGAAAATTTCACTTCAATATTTGTGTACAAGGGGTTCTTCCGGTCAACTTTTTGCCCTTTTATAGTAAAATATTTATTCTTTTCTTTATATCATATTATTTGTCATTTAAATGTCTATAAAAGTCAATTTAAAGACTTTGACCGGGCTTTTTATATTTTTGTGAATTTTAATTCAAAGTTGAAAATTTCATTTCAATATTTGTGTACAAGGGGTTCTTCCGGTCAACTTTTTGTCCTTTTATAGCAATATATTTATTTTTTTCTTTATATCATATTATTTGTCATTTAAATATCTTAAAGAGTCAATTTACAGACTTTGACCGGGTTATATGGTTTTTCGTGAATTTAAGTTTTAATGTTCAAAAATGTGTTGCCAGAGTCGCACTAAGAAAGCCTTCCGGTCAACTTTTCGGTAAAAAAGCATATTCAAATATATATTTTTAAAATTTTATCTTATAGACTATTATATTAGCTTTCAAAATCAGTTTTATTTATTAATTTAGCTTTAGCGGTTCCAAAGATATTAGTTATAATACACTCATTTTTCATTTCCGCGTTTTCCATTTCCGCGTTTTAGACCCTCCCCTTGCACAAGGTCAGGTCAGAATGGGTGCATTAAAATTCAGTCTGTTATTAACCACTGTCTACAAACTAACAAACAAATGTACGACACCATGAACATGTTTTAATGTTTTTGCTCATCATACATGATTATACTACCTATATCATGTATATAGTATTGCACACTCACAAATTTTCAAAATTTACATTATGTTTCCTGCAGCGTTTGAAAAGTCAGGGTAAGTTTTTTCTCAGAGGGCACTCGTAGCTTGAATAACTACACTAGTACTGTAAGGGCACTCTCTACGTAGAAGTGTTAATAAAACATGACAGGGCGCCATACCATGCCAAACCCTCCTGCATAAAACACTAATTCATCTTGATTCTCATGATCATATTAGCAATTGCTGTACGGTCGAATGATCGATTCTTTTTCGAATGTAAGTGTATGATGTGTAACATCTTTATTCTACATGTATGTCATCATCATATACATATATATGTGCATTTTCTTTTCTTTTTTAGGAGTCAAATTTTGATAAGGCTATTGACAAATGTAAGGAAGTTATGAAAGACGATTTAGATGGCAAGATATTGGGAAAATATCTTTTGACTGAGTAAGTAAAGATAGCGTACATTTTGTGATGTTAATGTTCATACTGTTCAGGGTTCTACCTCTGCAGGAAAATTACCTTGACAGCCACTTGTTTTCGAAATCTATGTGTCCAATGATTTTATACAACATGTAAACCAATATATCTTTCTTGTTGAATGATCATGATAATCTGCATAACAAATGTTCTTCTTATGTGATTTCATCAAGCATGGTCATTTGTTTTAGTGACTAACAATAAAATATTCAGAGGATAGCAAGAAAATTTGTTGTCTGTTAAAATTCAAATGTGACTGTCACAAATTCACTACATGTATTAATTAAATTTTATCAAATGGAGGACTGACATGACTGAGATCAAATGAACTTCTCATTGATTATAAAAAAAAATAATCAACTTGTCATGCTTGTTGAGAAAGGGAAAACAGAGGTTAGAATAAGAGTAAAAATATTATTTAGTACATTTTACATTTTCAGGATTGACCATTGGAATAACGAAAGAGAAAAGATTATTTTGTTAACTGAAGGATCTATTTTAGTATTCAAGTACAACTTTATATTAAACAAGCTAGAAGAATGGCGACGACTGTTGCTACATATGGTTGACCACATTGCTATTGGAGATTTCAAATATCCTGACAAAAGCCTAATGCCGTAAGCTTAGTTTAAAAGTTTAAAAAATGTTCTCATGTAAAATACATGAAAAATAAACACAACCAACCTTTTACTGACAAAAGTCAAACATATTATTCAAGCTTTGATAATCATAACTAGTCCATTGTAGTCTGACAAATGAAGTATACACTTTCCTGTTTATGATGTGTATTGGTAACAAATTAATTATGTAAAAAGATACCTTCATGCAGTTTCATGATCTTACAACAGAAACTTAGAATCTTTGAATTTAAATACTATGTGTGTGATGAACAACTAATTGTTGAAAGTAGCTGGCTTAATTGGAACCTTTATGATAGTACTGTTAGAATGGAATAAGTTGCAACAACTACATAATTATTAAAAGCTGCCTATAATATTGATCTCTATGTAGGAATATTGTTATCAAATATTTGGTTGTCATCTATACAAAAAGTAACTTGTCAATTAGTTAATCATGAAAATCAGATATGAAACTATTACTTAGAGACTGGAAATTATTTTGTCCTCTAACTACATTTACATGTGAGAAATAATCCATTGACATGGTACATGTACATGTATTCCAAAGGCAAAAACTTTTATCAAATTTGTCCAGAGATGACTTGAAAATAATTTTTTGCAATAACAAAACAAAATAGTGACGCAGTTAGAGTTTGTTGGTGTCTCATCTGTGTGTAATGACAATACTTGTCAAATATCAGTTGATGTTGCATGTACATTATTTATGTAGTAACACCACTCAACATGTTCAAGTAGTTTTAGTTGATGTTGCATGCACTATCTACAGGCATGTACATTTGTTGTTACAAAATTTGTGTTGTGTTAGGCCACAATTAAAAATATTTAGGTTTGCCCAAACCCTACCCAAAGGTTGAGACAGTGGGTAGGTAGGTAGGCATTTTTTTTTTTTTTTTCAAAAAAGAAATTGAAGTATCGGATGTTTATTAGTATTCAATGGTTTACTTTTTAAATTGTTATTTGTATGGAGAGTTGTCTCATTGGCACTCACACCACATCTTCCTATATCTATCTGATTAAAAAAAAACTTCTTCAAATCAGGACAATAAAAGAATTTGAGTAGGCAGCTTTTTTCTGGGTAGATAGGGTTTGGGCAAACAAACCTATTCTTTTTTATGGCCTTAGTTAATGTTGCATGTTTGTGTAGTATATGTGTAATGATGGAGGTAATGCTAACCATATATGCAAGTTTTTGTTGTAACACTCACAAAGTATGTAGCCTGGCAGTTCACTGCCTTTAGTCTCCTTTTCAGGGACAGAGAACATGGTGGAATACAGATTCGGTGGAACAAAAATGAGGAACCAGGCTGGGCACAGAAATGGAATCCATTTTGTACAACTTTACCATACATGACATTTTCTCATCACCCTGTATTGTATAATCCAAAGGTAGGAATAGTGTAGTAACTTCTAATTATGTGTATACAGATACTTTTTATTTTAACACACACTTAAGTGATGTACAATCAACAGTACAAGATGAAAGTTAAAAAAAAAAAAGATGCAGTATGATTGCCAAGTAGACAATATTCCACTAGAGACCAAATATGACAAAAGTACATGTAGGAGTTCTCAATAATGTCAAACACAATTGACTCCATATATGTACTACAAATATAATTAATAACCAACAACATATCTGTCTGTATGGCGAAAGGTGTGTTTAAAACATAATAAGAAGACATACACATCTGTATGACAAATGCAATTACAAACAACATGAACAAACAACATGTACAGCCTTACAGCCATGTCTGTGAAAAGAACACAATTAGAAGCAACACATTTATTAACAATTACTAAACATGAGGTATTAATTAACAGTAAGCACACTTTTTTAACAGATAACTAATATTTTTACAATGAACACAACTATCAGTGCACAGCAGGGTTTCCGCTGGCAATCACCATTTTCGCAATTTGCGAAAAAATAATAATTGTGGCGATAACAATTCGTCATTTGCAAAAGAATTTGGCGAAAGAAATATATATATAACGATTTATTTTCCTCCGTCTTGTTTATTTCCTTTTTTCGAGTTTCTCGGACTTTACCCGATCAGACAATACTCGAAATTCACCTTGAGCTCAGAAAATCAATAATCAGCTGATTGCATTTTAAAGCTATCGACAACAAAGGACTAATTAATAACCGTTAATTAATAAAGGTGTTGATTAAATTGTTTGACAAAATGATATGGCTAAATGTCACATACAGAAATTATTTACCACTTTGCGACACACATGTTTAAAGCAAAGTTTTGACGTCTCCTCTCCTTTTAAAGACAGTTTAAAAAAGAAAACTGTTGTTGTGACGAAAAATGTTCAAAAGCAAGAAAAATCTCCGATTTAAAACTTTAATTATCCTTTGACATTAATATGGGTAATTGATTAGGAAGACTACTTTAAAGTTTTTTGAGTGACACACGTGTTTCAAGTACAGTTTTACGTCTCAACTTTTTTATGTCGTTATGACGAAATATATCCAAAAGGTTGGGAACAACCCCTCGAGTGAGAGTAACTCTTCAATGTAATGACTACACATGAAATGAGGGATCAATTTCATGTGATAAAAGCTTTTGTTTTGTTTTAAAAACCACTTCTTAGTACAAAAGGGCACATCAGTATTTTTCTTTTAAAGAAACTTTCCGTACAAACTATACTGGTATTATATGATAAAAAAAACATTATTTTGTTATATTCCAGGACTTATATCTTCTTTATTATTAAAAGTATACAGCCCCTCATTTAGAAAAGTTGTTTAAAAAAACAATGAATATTTTTCCCTTTTAAGTTAAAAAAAATTCTGATGTTTTAAAGTAAATGTTTAGTGTTTATTCATTAAAATGTAGACTCTAAAATAAGTTTGAGAGAATAATCATAGACACAATGGGACAAAATCATCTTATTTAAGGGAGGGAGGGGGTAGAACAAAGGTAAATTTTAAACGAAAAATATATTGTTTTGGCGAAAGAGGTGGCGAAAAAAATAATTGACCCAGGGGAAACCCTGGTGCACAGTACAAACCTGTGTAAGGAAAACAAACTCAGCAAACAATTACCAACACACACATTGAAACACAACACACACACACACATGTGACAAAACAAGAATTAACACACAACACATCAAAAGGACAATAAGAGTCCAGTATCAATGAAATAATCAGAAAATATATAAGAAAATATCTTTCCAGGAAAATGAAACAGTAACGTACAACGTAGATGAGTTTTATGAACATTTAGTCCAAGCTGTCAGCGAATGTTACAAGAAGAAAAGACCTGGAGAGAAAGTGACAATCTTGGAAGGTCCTATACTTATTGAAAGCTACGCAAGTATTTCATCTTTAATCTACAACCAGAGTGGACTCGGGTTCTTCATGGACAGGAACGGGATCTGTTTCTAGACATATATTGTTTTGATTGTTTTTGTTTATATGTAATATTTATATTGCTGTTTCCAATTTAATACCAGCATCTAATAACACAAGATGCTACAGAGTCTAATAGTTGAATTAAAATTGTATGAAATCAGTTTTTTTATGCAATTAAGGCCACATGATATGCTGTAAAATGGATCACCTGTTAATCGTATAGGTATAATATACACTTAATAATTGTCATTAATTAATTAATTTATAGAAATATTCTCATTTTTTTAAAAGTACATTGGGTTTAAGTGATAATTGTAACCCATTATAAGTGTACTTATGAAAAATGTATAGCCGTTTTAAATATGGCCATATGCCTATATCAGTGTTAATTGTTTAGATTGTAAAGCATATTATTTTATTTTTATTTATTCAGTTCCTTCATTTGATTGACAAAATTAAGAGAAACCATAAAAAAAATAATTCAGCTGAAAATAGAAAGTAAAAAATGAGAAAATAACACAAAGCAATCAACATGTAGACCAAATTTTAACTACATGTACATAAAAAATGTATATGAAATTTCATCATAACTTTCATTTTAAGTTGCTGGACAACTCATTCCTGATAATCATTTTAATTACACCTTTGACATTCTGTATGTATTTTTATGCTTATGGCTGTGTAAATGTTTGTTACTTTTAAATTGTAGCAGCTTTCTAAACATTTTAAAGCTATCTGAGTGTTTATCACAATGATTATAGCTAATATTAATAAATAAATTGTATTATTTGAATTGCATAATTTAAACATCATTTTTAAAGGTTTGAGCTAAACATTGTCTCTGTAAAGTAGATTAAAAATATATTGTGAAAAATAATATGAATTGACTGGTTTCAAGATAATCATATCAAAGAACTTTTTTGAAAATCTAAGTAAACTAAGATTCAATGATAATTTGAACAAATGATAATTCTAGTTTCCCTGCTCTTGTAATTAAATGGTAAAGTTTATTTATTTTCTACAGCATAGTTGTGTGCCATGTATCTTTATTTTGTGTTCAAATTGTGTATTTATTATTTTGTTAAAGATTAATTATTTGAATTATTAGTTATAGGTATACTGTATACTGTACAGGACCTCTTTGTATCTTTCACATAATTAAAAAAATAGTCAGAGCTTCTTTCTACAAATAAATAGTGCTGCCACTCTTTTCAAAAAAGTATTAATGAGTAAATTTATGCACAAGTCGTGAACATTTCAGTATGACTTCATACAATTTAAGTTGCAAGATTTTTTTAAAAAGAATTTATATTCAAAAAGTGCTGTCATTCTTCAAATAGTGCTGGTCTTATCTTATTGCTAATCTGCATATAGAGTTATATCCCTTCTTTATAAATAGATATTCATTTATATGGTTTCAGCTTTATTTTTTATCTGTTTTACTCGAAAATATTTTAAAATAACAAGAAACTAGATTGTTCAGTATTTTGTTATTTTGATGAAATTCCATACTTGAAGGCAGCATTTTACAAAATCAAAAATTTTTGTTTAGATATGTCTGACAATATTAAGATGTAATTTGGCAATTTGTGTAGTTGAGTTTCAGTCTCATTGGAGTGTACCCAGATCGCTTTTTTACCCCTGGACATTTTGTAACGATCATGACGATTGAAAACATTGAACAAGTTAATGTGCACCAAATTTAGGCTCCAAAACATTTGATATTGAATAAAAGGGTTATGCAATAAACAAATACTAACTTGATCATGCTAATGAAACAAAACACAAAAGTAATATTTTGAATTATTTAGTTAGTATTAATGCAATTTTGTGTATGTTTTACTAAAAATAATAGCGATGCTATTAAGAAATCCAGCATAATTAAATTAACAAAAAAGATCTTTTCATCCTCTGACATTAGAAGGTTTGTAAAAAAATGTCACTAATGCATTACCAGGGAATAGGATATTTGGATTGATAAAAAAAATTGACTTGAAAAAAGCATAATATGAGCAATAGTTTCCAGTCAATTTATTTTTCAATAAAGCTTTTTTTGGTGTGTTTTCTAAATATTTATACTAAAAACCAGAACATTTGAATCATTTGTGCTGAATCAATATAACTGTATTTTTTACTTTAAGAAAATCACTTCCTTAAATAAGTTGTATATAATTACTAAGTTATATATGACTGTGTCATTGTTTTTTTCTATCTGTTTAGTTCTGTTTGTTTTTAGGAAAAGAGTTAGTACATATAGTGAAATATGATTTCCCTGAACCCATGTGCTCTCTACCTTATAACTTCCTATCTTATCCTAATCAAACTTTGTATTATTAAGCATCACTACATGTTCTTGAATGTGTTTCATGTACTGTCTTTTTCTTACTTTTAGATTTGTGATACTTGACAGTAAAAGGGTCAGTTTAAGAGAAGGTTTATTAATCTTCATGTTGGTCTAAAAAGCCTTTCCATAAAATATACTCAAGACCCAGGGAAGACACTTGTAAATTTATGCTTTGAATATGTTTGGTTTTTATCAACTGTGTTTTTTATATGAGACAAGATAGTTAATCTAGTGTTAAACTGACCTGGAGGCCTGGTTGATTTGTATTTGAGGTGTCGAGTGCATTATCGCATGAAAATTTAAAATTTCTACTAAAATGTCTTTCTTTGATATCTGGGTTTATTTTAATGGCATAGTCCTGAGTTAAGATTTTTTGTGTGTAGTCTTTGTGTTAGTGTTAAATATACATATTGTTGAATTACTCAGAGATTTATAAGATGTGTAACTAATTTAATCATTGTAAATATATACATTAAATGTTAGCTGATATGACTTTATATGTGATTTTCTATGCAGTAGAGCATAGTAGAACAGTAATTTGTTGTAATATGTGTTTTAAGAAATCCAGCATCAATTTTCAAGGTCATTCCATCTTAAGTTCTTTTTTTTTTTTTGCTTGAATTTATTATGCATATCTATGAAAAAACTGTTGTGTACTATAAGTTTAGAAATTGTTTTTTGTTTTTATTGATTTGAAAAATGAGATATTGTAAGGCAAACTTATATTAAATACAACTTTGCAATTTGATTTTTTAGACCATCTTTCTATTTCATACTGAAGCAATCAGGAAAAAAATTCTGATCTCTTGATGGATTTCCAATTACTTATCAATATCTTTTATGACATATTTAATTGAACTTCTAAAATGGTATCAAATTTTGTCCCAATTTGACAAATAACTGACAAAGTATAGTATATTAACCATATAACAACATGGACTTTATAATAAATATTTTGTGTGGGAAAATATCAGAAAAAACTCATGATAAATGTAATAGCTGTTATTACTTTACAGGGCATTTTGAAAATTTAGCTTATAGGTTGTATCATCAGGTGTGTATCTGTCTCAAGGGTTCAAAATAGTCAGATGTCCAGGACCTGTCTTTTCTAGGAGGGACTTTTTTATCGTTAAATTAAAAAAGTCCAAGGACCTTTACACAGATGCTTTAAACTGATCCACTGAATTTCTTATGGAGGACCTTTCATTAAAAAATACTAATGGTCCCAGACCTTTCATTATTAAATGCAAATTTGAACCACTGTTGTCTGTAAGAGAAAGAAGCTAAGATAAATATAAGTTTGAAAGTCTGTATGACCCTTCTGGATGTTTGAAATAGGAATAGAGCATTTAAAGGTGGGGTAATTTTTTGTTACTTCTATTGACTATATCAAATAGCTTACTTGTATGTTCATCTAAAAAGAATTGTAAATTTTGAAACTTTGAATACATTTTCATTAATGAAGTGTCTTTCAATGTAGAATGCATAATACATTAAAATCATATAAAAAATAAATATTGGTTCAGCAGTATTATAAAATAAACTATCTCAAATTTCATAATTATGCAATGTATAAAAGGATTTGATTGAAAAATGGTGTGATGAAAATAATAGAAATGACTTATCCAGAATGTACTTGTGAAGAATGTTTTTAAACAGATTTATATAGAGATTGCTGGGCATTTGCAATGCATTGCATAGGTTAACTCCTGCAGAGAGAACACAAAATGATTAGAAAAAGGTTAAAGATGAGATAACTCAACTCTTGTTATGTTTGCAATGCAATTATTTTCTATGATACTGTTTTATTATAAAATCATATCTCATTTAATTTCCAAGCATTTAATGAATGTACTCTGAGGTTGATATATAATTGCATGATTGGGTATATACCTCAATAACACTATGAATGATTACTGCAAATTGAAAGCTTTCAGTAGTTAAGAAGAAATGTCTTTCTATATTTACTCTTATTTTGGGATAAAGCATGATAAATATTGATTCTACCAAGTTGAAGACCTATAATTGTTAATTTATTATAAATTGTTACTTGGATGGAGGGTTGTCTCATTGGCACTCATATCACATCTTCTTATTTGTAACTACCACACCACCCAGTTAACAATGATTAATAATAATAGTCAAATTTTCAAATTGTACCACCCTCTTGATTATGGTGATGCAAATAGTTCCCCACTTATCCTAATACATTAAATGGCATCATGTTGTAAATCATAGAATGTATACGCAATTATGTTTTGAATTAGATCTTGTTTGTTTTTAAATAAGAGTTTCACATGATCATGGATTTCATACTTACATTATTTTATCCTGATTGTATTTATATGTAAAATTATACTTTTTCTTTTGCTCAGACATCTCCTTGCATTATAGATAAAAATATGGTTGTGTATGGAAATGATAAAATAAAACTTATTTTAACGCTGATTGCAAGTTGTCTCAATAGCAATCATACCACATCTCCTTAATTTTATATGAAGTGTAGCTTGCATTTGTATATGAATAATACAACTACTTTTGACATTTTTGAATTGGAATTTTACACTTTGGTATTTCTTAAAAAATTGCTACCCCTGATTTTTTTAAATTCTTATCCATATTTAAAATTTAATGGTTTTGTATCTACAGAATTCACCTTAAAACTTTTGACAAACTTCACAGCGGAAGAAAGAAAAGTTTTCAGCTTATTTCAAAATTTAACTAGTCTGTGGTGTTGTGTAATTTATAATCAGTACATTTTATGTATTTTATGGTGTTTGGCTATTGCCATATTGGTATACATGTACACTCAACATATTTCAATAAATTTGTATACCTCACAATAGTTTAGTTTATTATATCACCACTTTAAAACAGTGAGGGTTTACTGTTTTACTGGTGTCTGTCTGTCCGTCTGTCCCATGAATATTTTCATCCCATCTTTCACAGGAACTACAATACAACGATTTCTGAAATTTGGTTTTAGGTTTATATAAGTCAGCTATACCGTGTGATGGGTTTTCAGATTCATTACTCAACAACTTATTGTTTACCGAACACTTGTATTATTTTACACATAATAGCCAAGTTGATTTGAATTTGTTTTCAGTGTTTATATAAGTCAGCTATTATGTGTGAAAATTTTTCAGATTCATCACTCAACAACTTACTGTTTACCGAAATATTCACCAGGGTATCATCAGTGAGCAGCAGCTTGCACTTTCACTTGTTAATCAGTCTGTTTGACTTTTACATTACAATGCATTTACAGAGGTTAAATTGTAAAATATTCTAATTTGAAATGATCTATGCCTCTGATTCTTACATGGATATACATGTAATTGACCACAATTCTCATTACTGTCAGTGAAGCCCAACTGGTACTTAATTTCTGTCATTTTAAAATCTTAGATGTTAAAAATAACCTTTTGTTTTCCTTGTGTGTCTGTGTTTGTTTTATTTCAAAATTGCAACATCCCATTGAGCAGACATTTCCAAACGCTGAAGAAAATGAGGAAAACATTTTGTTTCGATATTAATCGGAAATTACACACATGTTAAACACTTACTGATGGTGTGATTAAAATTATATCCGTATCCTTAAAGGGAGAAAATTGAATATCCTTTCATTACTTTAACAATATTGGGTCATAACTTTGAAAGCACATCTCTTGATGAAATTTGTAGAATACTACCTGAGAAGATGCATTCAGGTATATAACCCTGTATCTTGATGAAATTTGTAGAATACTACCTGAGAAGATGCATTCAGGTATATAATCCTGTATGAACATGTAAAAAGGGGGATCAAACTTTCTTCACTGTACAATATTAAGCAATAATATATTCCATTCAGTCCATTAAAAATATATACTATAAATTCAGAAATTAATGCGTGCAATTATTATTGCGATTTTGTTATTTTACACTAAAATGCGATTTTAAAATTTGCAATACTGGTTTAAATCCAGCTTAATTCAAAATTTCAAAATGCAAATTTAAATTATTGCAAATATAACCCTGTCGCATTTTACGCAATAATAAAAACATTGCAATAATTTTAAAACAAAGACTAAAATGATTTTTTTATGGATTCTTCCTATACAGTTCAGTCCATTCAAATATGTAGGTACAAAATTTCTTTCTTAACGGATCAGTCTATTAAATAAGTAGGTATTACAATAAAGATTGAAATTGTTTCTTCTTGAACAGTTCAGTCTATTAAAATATGTAGGTACTAAATTTCATTCTAAACAGATCAGTCTATTAAAGAAGCAGGTATTACAATAAGGATTGAAATGGTTTCTTCCTCTACAGTTCAGTCCATTATAATTCAAGGTACTAAATATGGACTAAGAATGAATTCTTCCTGAACAGTTCAGTCTTCTTTGCAATGGGTAAGACTGACATTTCACTGGCCAAGTACTGATATAACTGTTCAAGTAATAAAAAAGTTCTGACAGTAAAAATTGAACTGAACAGTGATAAGCCTCTTTCTGAAATCTAAAGAAAATATAGACATTTTGATATTCTATCACTGAACTTTCATCAGTGGTGACCTGATATTGATGTTAAGTTTATCAAAATTGTGTGTTAATATGAGTGAGCACATGTTCTGTTTAAAAGCGACCAAACTATGTTCACACCATCATCCAAAATAATAACAATGTTCATTGAGTAATCAACTAGAATTTGAATAATGTTGGCTAAAATGTTATGTTAGATTTAACTATAAGTGAACATTTTTCAATGATTTTGAACATCTGTTATAAGTTTTAGCAAACAAATCAAAAGTTTATACAAATCTTACATTTTCTTTCTTATTTTATTTGTAATTTTCACTTATGGCCTCTAGTTTGAGAACCTCAATTGTTGAACATTTTCTGAAGTTGTAGAATACTACCCAAGAATGTGCATTCAGGTATTTGATCCTGTATGAACACGTAAAAAGGGGGTCTAACTTTCTTCATTAGCACAATATTAAGCAAGAGAATATTGCATTCAGTCCATTGTAATAAAGTATATATAGCTGACTATGCGGTGTGGGCTTTGCTCATTGTTGAAGGCCGTACAGTGACTTATAGTTGTTAATTTCTGTGTCATTTTGGTCTCTTGTGGAGAGGTGTCTCTTTGGCAATCAAACCACATCTTTTTTATATATAAAATGGTTTTTTTTTCTGCCAGTACAGTTCAATCCATTCAAATATATCTATTAAAGTGCTAAATATGGACTAGGAATGGTTTCTTCCTATACAGTTCAGTCCATTAAAATATGTAGGTACTAAATTTGTTCCATAACAGATTAGTCTATTAAAATAGTAGGTATAACATGGTTTCTTCCCAGACAGTTCAGTCCATTAAAATTCAAGGTACTAAATATGGACTTAAAATGCTACTACTACTACTAAATAGAATTTAATGGCGACTACCCTTGCGGGTATTGCGCCAGATTACCTTATATAAAAACATTTTAAGTAAATGTTTTAAATTTTTCATTATTTAGATGTTAGCCTATATTATATATTCATATTATAGAAATTTTGTGAGTTTTTTTCCCCTTAAATTTAATTAATCTTGTTATTTAAATCTGAGCTATAGTGTGTATTTTAAATATCTTGATTATCTATTGGTTGATTTATATTACGAAGAAAAATATATGTGAGCTTATTATTCCGTTATTTGTAACTTAGCCTTCTTTGTTTATAAATATTAAATGATTTGGTAGGTAGGTCTGTTTGTTTTTTAAACATGAAAACTGTAAGTATCATATACTTTTGGATAGACATATCTGACTTTTACAAATATGCAAATCGTAGAAGGGGTCTGACATATTCCCATACATGGTATACACATTAATACAATTATACCGCGGCTCGTACGTCCTTGGTAAATTGTGATTCTCTGTATATTGAATTTGACTTAAAGATAGCACCCTCTCTTATAAAAGTTTCTTGAACTTACTTTCTCTGAGAAGAAAAAAATATATATATAAATTACTGTGTATGTATAATTAGAATCTATAATGTATTGTTGTAACATATTTGTGTGTAATAAATTGTAAGTGTTCATGTTTGCAGTTATGTACAGTATAGATATATACCAGAGAGTGCTATCTTGGTAGTACTTGATTTAGTGTACTACTTTAAAAATAAAAACTTTCGTAGAAGTTTTAGTGCCGTATATTGTCAAATTCAACGGGGTTATGTTTCTTATATTTAGAAATCATAAACTGATAAATGATACCCTCCAGCTCTGTTACAACTATTAAAAAAGCCGATATTTAGAAATGAAAAAAAACTAAGAAGAAAAAAAGGTAAATAATATATATCTACCGAATTATTAAAATGGATTCTTCCAGAACAGGTCAGTCTATTTTGCCATGGGTAAGACACCTTTCAATGGTCAAATACTGTTATAACTGTTCAAGCAATAAATGAGTTCTGACTGAATAATAATTGAACTGAACAGTGATAAGCCTCTTTCTGGATTTTTTCAGAAGATTACACATTTTGATATGCTATCACTGAACTTTCATCAGTGGTGACCTGGTATTGATGTTATTTTTTATCAAAAATGTGTGTTCACTTGAGTGAGTACTAGTTCTTTTTAAGATCTAAAGATTTTCACACCATAATTCATATAATAACAGTATTATATCATCAATCATCAAGAATCTGAATTATGTAATAAATGAATAATTTTCAATGACAATGTTTTTTAACATCTACATTCATATGGGTATTCTGTTAAAAGTTTCTAGTCAACAAATCAAAAGTTATAAACCTTACATGTTATTTCTTATTTTATTAGTAATTTGCATTTTTCACCCCTAGTTTGAGAACTTCAATTGATTATCATAATTTCATATTAAAGTGCGTACCTTCTTCACAAAGATAGTAAATAACCTGCCAAATGACGTTAACTGTAATTTTTGGTGAATGACGATAAAATGTACATTTCCTTTTTGACAATCATTGACAATAACACAATTGACTGATTTTGACAGATCATGAAAAATTCTTTCCAAAGATAAGGGGAACAGCTAATTGTTTGTGACCAATGACAAATCATGATTAGGATATTTTGACGAATCATAATAAAATGTTTACCAATAACGGGAGCAAAAAAATGTGAAACTCAACAATAAAAGGCATTTCTACCCTATACAAATGGATTTAAGCTAATCATTGTACCAGTTTAGAATCCAATTGTCTTTTCCATTTCTTACATGAAATAGATGTTCAATTACAGCTTGTGTCTGACTATTTGGGTGTTGGACTACTGGGGTGTTTAATTTTTTATAGTTGTTTGAGCCAAAGAAAAGCTAGTACTGCATGATCAAGGGGGATAACTCATGTGAGACAAAAGTGAAAACCATGATAGCATCATTCTCAAACTTTTCTAGTGTAAAATGTGCAGTAACATTGTGTTCAAATTCACATTAGCAGCTGTTTTGCAAAATGCAAATTATCATTTTTCTAACATAACTATGGAAGAACAAAATTCATCTAAGGCTGCCAATATAAATCACCCCTCGATGAAGATTTAAATGTGAAGACAGGGTGACCAAAACATCCTATTTCGAACACTACATAATTAGTTCAATCTTTTTAAAATATTTGCAACTGGACAAAAAGCAAATATCAATCAATAAATTATTTTGTATATTTCCAGTTTGTATGTCAAAATAGATGGCAGCTTCTTTTATTGTGAGGCAATCACATTACCTATGCAAAGTACAATCATTTACCTACATTTACTTATTTCCAGGATTCCTTTTAAAGCAACCAATCATTTTCTGTTCTGAATAATGAACCATGGGCATGACAAAGAAAGGCATTTTTCAGGATATCATATTTTATTTTAACAAATACCCATCTTGTTAAAAGATTGGTAAGAAAGAATCTACATTATATTCTGATTAACAATGTACAATCTGGAATATATATTTTTTGTAAATCTATGGCACATTATTATCAATTTGGTGGTTAAATCAACAAATCAAAATTTTAAATTAAAATTAATTAAATAGCAACTACAAATTATGTACCTTCAACCATTATTATATCACAAGAATATATATGTATATTTATCTTACCTCCTATGTATTTAAAGAGATATGATTGATTAAAGGACTACAAATGGTGACAATGTATATTTGATATAGGGTGTCCTAAAAATACTGAGTTAGTTACCATATGGGGTTAGTAAGGAGTTACTTCCCTTTCCAAACAAAAAAGATGCCACAACCCTTTAAAAAAAACCAGTGTTGAGGAAAAATCAGAAAGGGTTCAACAGACGATGAAATCGATGATGAAAGGTTGAAATAAGTGCACAAAAAAATAATTAAAGCTAACAAGTTGTTATTGTTGGCATAACTGAGTTACTTCCCTTTCAAAACAAAAAAGAAATCTGAAAGGATTAACAGACGAAGAAATTGATACATGTAATGAACGATTGAAATAAATTTAAAGCTAAAAAGTTGTTATTGTTGGCATTTGTTTTCTGTATAGACAAATGGAAGTAGGATCTTAATTCTAAGGATTGAAGACTTGATAACTTTGATAGGCCCCTAGTCGAAATACTACATAGTTGGTAAGATAAATTTGTTACACTGTTTGCTAGTGACCTAATCCACTCTCACCCCATATGGAATTTACTGACCCCATATATATTGTATAAGGTCACTAACACCATGTAACTAATAATAATATATATATACTATAACATTAATAAACATCACTTCTGGATGCTCAAAACATTTTAAACAAATAAGCACTTTATGGTTAAATTAAAAGAATATTTCTTCCTTCTTACTTTGATTTATGCAGTTTTATTTTTTTATGTGCACTATCAAAATGTATGTGGTAATTGATTGTCCCTATGCATTTGTATATAAATATAAAAACATTTAAGGTAAATGCATATAAATATAAAAACATTTAAGGTATCTTTATATAAAATATATTTAAACTTGTTTTGGAATGAAAACAAAATGCACAAGCTTAGAAACAAAACAGGCTTGCTATATATTCTTATTCTTCTAATACTACAATGGTGCAAAATCTAAAATATATATTATTTGCTGAAAATTGTAAATGAAATAGACAATGTAAAAATATTGCTTTGCTTTGTGAAGTGAAAAATAAAATGCTATATAAATATATTGTTCCATCATTAACAAAGCTTTATTGGGTCATTGACTAGTTTCAATTTTGTTGAGAAACACTTTTTCTTAAGTAGCTAAAGAAAATATGCAGTTAATACATTATCTTTGGTGTGTTAAAATTTGAGATAGACTCAAATAAGTTGACTCCTTCGAAAATATAATTTTGAATTAACTCTTCTAAAAAATGTTTTGCATGAAGCTGACATAATATTGAAATAAAATGCACAACAGAATTAAACTCAGTGTACAATACATTCAATAATAAAAATAAAAAAAGTACTGAAATTAAAAACCTTTGTAGATACATGCAAAAAGCAACTAACATTCAAATTTATTCCTACATGAGTTATTTCCCATTCTATAGTGAATTCTTTACCTAGAATTTAAGGAAGCTGGCTTGTCATGTTTTAGATTTTTTGTCAGATTTTCGGAATCCTCTGGTTTTATCCATTTGAATGCCTTGAAAAAATTTGCCCGGAGACCCCCATTTTTCTTTTTGTAAATCTTTTACATGTATAATGATAAGCCATCTGTTAAAGTCTTATAAATTTTTAATTACTTTTTAACAGTTTTTGAGAACTTTAACTTGTCAATGATAAAGCTATGAAAAGTCAAGAGAGAATATTTTCCCGCCAAAATTTCAATGGCTAATATCTTGAAAACAAGCACAATGACCTATATATTTCTTTTGCTCTTTGGATTCCTTTATTAATCCCCTATCTATATAAACTAGTGTTTTGAAATGTTAATTACTTAACTGAGAATCGAACTCCCTTAATTCATTGGTAAACTAAAAGAGTAAATAGTATTGGATCAGACACATTTTATAAACTGACAAGATTGTTGTTGTAAATTTTAGGCAAAACAAATGAACCTTGATAAAGAGGCAGACAGAGAAACAAAAAGCTTTTTAAAAAACATCCTTAAGTTAGCATTCTTCTAACACTCTTTTTCAATGGAAAATTTGGAGGTTTAAAATTTTATATTTTCATTGACATTTTATTGAAACATGTATAAGTTCATGGTACTAAAACCAACAATTACATGAAACTTTAGTCACCAAAATTTATCTTTTTATATCTATATATATATATATATATAACATTTAACAATATCACATATCATGCTTGGAATATAGGCCTTTCCAGAAACTTACTTCCGAAACCCCACTCTAACTTTTAAATTATCATTTTATGCAAATTGCTTCCTAGGTTAAAAGTATGCTAAAAGTATATATAGTGGTAAAAATACCAGTTTGCTGCAGTGAAGATCAAGGTTGTGAAGTAAATTAGAAAACATTGTGTAGCTTTACAAATGTTTAAATAATTGAGTTAGATTACAAGTAAGTTTGAAGAAAAATTTCCATTGATAATTTGTATATATTCATATTATTCAACTATTATCTCTAAATTAACAGGGATTGAAAACTGCCAAAAGATTACTATTCTTTGAGCTTCACTGCCACAAAGCAATTCTATGTTCTGAAAAGGGAGATAATCAACTTAAAATTATAATTTTGAGTAAAATTGTTATTTCAAAAATTAGTTTCTGGAAAGGGCTATCACTTGAATCATACATAACAAATCATGCAAATGTTACAAAATATTGTAACAAAATAGCACAAAACTATATTAACATATTTCTGAACTAATGTTAATAATATCTGCATAAGAAAAAAACATTAAAAAAATAAACAGATAAACAAATATTCCTCAATGCCCATTACCAAATTTTTCTTCTTCAAGAAATTTATATAGGTAAAAATATTCATGGGACTGACATACACATTTTCTACAAAGATAAAAACCCAAGGCTTACAATGATAAAATTTCATTATCTGATTATATAAGATGCTAGAAAGGGTAACAATATAGTGTTGCTACTCAAACATTCCTTGTTAGAAATACAATGCTTTCAATCTGCTTTGCCTTTTGATTGGTGGATATTTACATCCAGTGGCAAATATTACATGCATATTTAGGTTGATATCATTGTGATATGATCAATAATCTTGTTTTGTACTACACAAAAGCTAAGCCAGTTTTCTTAACAAGTTATCTCACAAAGGTCAGCAGAAAGACATGTCACACTATATGAAAACATTGTTAAGATTATAACTTGACCTGATCTATGCTAGGTGATATGTGGAGAAACAGCAAATACCAATTTTAATATCTTTGGTTTGAAAAGACCACAGATTGAACCATTGATCTTCCAAACCAAGGCCACTACACTACCACAGGACTCTAGTAGTACGTATATTTATGAAATTAAAAAACATATTGCATCTCATAGCACTTTAAAGAATACCGTAAATTCAAAAATAATTGTGTGCATTTATTATTTCATTTTACGAAGAATAGACAAAAATGCAAGATTTATTATTGTTAATTCAGCGAAATCTGCATACAGGTATAAGAGATATTAGAATGCAATTTCTAATTATTGCCATAATCACCAAGTTGCATTATTAACATTGATAAAAACGTTGCAATAATTTCTGAATTTACAGTACTTGAAATTTCTAAACACTCATCAAATAATATAGATATGAAATGAAGATAATACAAATTTAGAATCTTAAATACAATTGTAAGTGTTAACAAAAGTAAGGCATTCATATAAACAGGATTATAAGTAAAAATGTAATGAAAATTGATGATGAAATTTAAAACACAATTTCAAAACATCTCAATATACTTTTCCCTACAATTTGGGACATTAATTGATGATTTAATCAAAAAGATATGTGGGTTACATATTAATGAGACAGCAACCCAACAGAACAATAAAACAAGACTTATTGTATATCAAGGACTAGACAAAAGGACTATTACAACTGTAAACGATAAGTACTAAATTTTCATGATTATCTAACAACAGTTGGTAACAATTTATAAGGATTTAATATGCCATTAGGATCTAAGACTAGTTTCATCTGATTCATTATTCTAACAGCTGATTCTGATTTACTGTGGTAAATAAAGTCCCGCTTTTTGAACCCTAAACCATGCTCAGCACTAATACTTCCATGACGTTTAGCTACCCAGTCATACAGGAAAGGTTCTAGTAAGTCCATTGTTGTCTGACTATATTCTGGTGAAGTAGCATTCAAGTGTAAATTGCCTAAAAAAGTTCAAATGTAATTGAAATCTAGTTACATTTAGAGTACAAAAACACAGAATAAAAGCTATAGAAATAACATTTTAAAGTTGAATGTAAATAGAGTAGGTTATTATTGTGAATTATCTCCCCTACTTTTCTATACAATTCATGCGATTATAAATAGTGATTCATTTACCTTAGTACATACAATGTACAAAATATCAAAATCAATATTGAACAGATAATTTGGATAGTAAATCATTTTTATTAGAAATTTACAGAATAAACGTTATTTTTTAAGAAAAACAATGCTCTAAAAATTTAGAATACAGTAGTTAAGAAACCCAGAGTGTATCATGACCCCCATTTAGGAAGACGTGAAATAGAGGCTTCCTTGTCTTCTGCAATAAGTTTTAATCTTCTATAGACAGAAAATATATCACAATAACTTTTCATTCCGGTTGAAACTTCATTATGAAATTAAGCAAAAGAAAGGAAACAGTTTATAAATCATTGTAGTCTGAATATAGGAAAATTCCACATAAAAAAATCAGGATATTTAGCATGTTTAGTACATAATATAAAACTGTTACATGTCATTTATACTTACTATCTCCAACATGACCATAACCTATGACCCTTGTAGTATTGCCTTGAGTTCTCTCCCTTACTGCCTCAACCAATCCATAATAATGTGATAAAGGAATAGATACATCGTACTTGTAACAATACCCATCATGCATCAGTCCTTCTGCTATTCTCTCTCTGACAGACCATATGTACTGAAATGATACATGGAATGATTATAAATCACGAAATGTGATTAACTTAAACTTTATATAAAGGACATACAAGAGAGCAATGTGGTCTTATATGTGCAGAGGACTTTTAGGTGTTTGAGTGTCGTATCACAAATTCACTCAATCACGATTATTATATACATAAATTAGCGCTACTGAGTACAAACATTGAATTCACATGAATTTTTTTTTTTATGAATGAGAAAATATTTCGACAAATTTACATGTGTGTATGAATCTGCATCACAATTTTTTAGTATAATGATAAATAGGTAAGTTTATTCAGATTTTTAGAAAATAAGTGCTATTTTAAATTGGTGTTGTGACTGCTTGCTTTACAAAATTGTCCTTTTAATCAATGAAATTACTCCTCATGTTCATCTCATTTTTCCCATAGTTATCTTTTATGTTCCTTCATTTCTCTTGTTTTCTAGATTTATAGATACTACATGTAGATAAAGTGAGCAGCACTGTTTTTGTCTTCAAGACAAAGCTTTAACATCAAACAGAGGTTTATTCACTTCTTCATTTTACATCTAAATTTTGAATTATTGTATACAAACCTGAATTTTGGCTGGCTCAGATGCCACTGTACCGTCAATGACATATCCTCGATTCATCATGTCTTCTAGGAATCCATTCATTTTCTCCTCATCGTGAGTTCCATCAGATCCTGATGACTCGATTAGAACATAGAATGGAAATGAGTCATCAATAGGTATGGACAGTTTAAGATTGTCTCTAGCTACTGCTATGGCATCAGCGTCCAAAAATTCAAAGGCCGATAAAATTTCTCCCAGTTTCATTTTACTTTCTTTGAATATGTCAAGAACCCTTTCAAAACTGTCACAACCTAAAACAGAAAAAAATGAAATTATGTACTTTTTCAATAAATGGATAATGTGAAGCATATAACAAATAATGCAGTTACGCAACAATGCAAAACAAATGATAAGAAAACCAGGGTAAAAATATGGTCTTCAATAATGTTAATCTCACTAAAGTCCACACAATTTGTATCTAAATATTTCAACAGATTTATAGTATTCTATAATCAATACTCAAAAGGTATAAAAGTACTAAGATAGTCATCAACAAAAGTCACATTGGTGCATGGTTGGCAGAAAATAAGCATGATAAGGAGGTACAATTAAAACTTCACTTTGAAAAGTAAAGATAATTATGCTGTATGATTGTGGATTAAACAACAATCAACTATTCATAACCAATCTGCAGTTGTTTTTTATGAATTTGTTATGAATTTATGTATTTAATAAAACGAGATCATTAAATAATCGGTTCTAACTTCTAACTATGATGTAATAACATAACCTTTGTGACATAGGAAATCTACAGCAAAGAGCATGCATGAATTTGAAATTTGTCTATAGTAGTGGAGGTAAAAAACCTACTAGAATAATATTTATGTTTGTAATTTCATGGTCAATTCATGTAATATAGAAGAGAAGCTGTACACCCTAATCTGATTTGATTGATTGATTGATTAGTGTTTTTAAGCCAATCACAACACAGTCTGCACGGTTAGTCACTAGTATGATGCCCAAGACTACTAAAATTTTATTTGGACTAGTAATAAAATTGAGAATGGAAATGGGGAATGTGTCAAAGAGACAACAACCCGCCCAAATAAAAAACAACAGCAGAGGGTCACCAACAGGTCTTCAATGTAGCGAGAAATTCCCGCACCCGGAGGCGTCCTTCAGCTGGCCCCTAAACAAATATATACTAGTCCAGTGATAATGAACGCCATACTAATTTCCAAATTGTACACAAGAAACTAAAATTAAAATAATACAAGACTAACAAAGGCCAGAGGCTCCTGACTTGGGACAGGCGCAAAAATGCGGCTAGGTTAAACATGTTTGTGAGATCTCAACCCTCCCCCTATACCTCTAACCAATGTAGTAAAGCAAACGCATAACAATACGCACATTAAAATTCAGTTCAAGAGAAATCCGAGTCTGATGTCAGAAGATGTAACCAAAGAAAATAAACAAAATGACAATAATACATAAATAACAACAGACTACTAGCAGTTAACTGACATGCCAGCTCCAGACTTCAACTAAACTGACTGAAAGATTATGATTTCATCATATGAACATCAGGCACAATCCTTCCCGTTAGGGGTTTAGTATCATACCATCATAACATATATGAGAAGAACATAACCCGTGTCATGCCAACAACTGTTTTTAGAATAAATGTGTTTAGTTCCGATGCAAAGACCTTATCAATGACTCAATATTAACGCCAAAATATGCAATCTTTAATGACTTGACAACAGTATCGTAATTATATCCCTTCTTAATAAGTCTATTCAAAGGTTTTGTAAGTTTCTGAGGTGAATACTGACACCTTTGTGCTTTATAAAGAATATTACCATAAAAAATTGGATGTGAAATACCTGAACGTATTAAAAGTCTGCATGTTGAGCTATATTTACGAATAATGTCTTTATACCGATGATAAAATTTAGTAAATGTTTTGACTAGTTTGTGATATCGAAAACCCTGGTGTAATAATTTTTCAGTAATACATAAATTTCTCTCGTTAAAATCTAAAACATTGTTACATACACGAGCGAATCGTACAAGTTGAGATATATAAACACCGTAAGATGGTAAGTTTTTGCAAAACTCTGTTTGGACCAATAAGAAAAATGTCAGAATATTGGTCTGCGGACTAGTAGTTGAAAAAGTTTTTGGTGAAGACTGATGTCAACATTATCATGCTATTTCATGGTGGAGAAAGCAGCAGTGCCCGAAGTGAACAATTGACCTTTGGTAGGAAACTGACAATCCTTGTCAATTAAGATTGGAGTTGAGTGCACCTGCCCAGTACAGGACTCTAGCTCACAACCTCAGTGTTGACAGGCTAGTGATACAGTAGTTTGACAACAGCTTACAAGTGTCTCAAAACAATACTTTTTACTTTCTGTTCTGGTAATTAATTTATTAGCCCATGAAAAGTCTGCCTCCAAATTGTTGAACATGTGTATCATTACAATAAAACCAGAAGATCCCAAAAGGTCTTTCAAGCAATAACTAGAATTAACTGCTTTTAGATCCTTATAAGCCAAGTGTGGACATGGAATCTATTTTTAAACCAAATTGTGTCCACTACAACCTCAGTGATGAACCATTTACCTTTTAAATCTAACAGCCTGTCTTACCTAGGAAAGCCACATTAACAGCATTTGGCTTTTGTGGACAAAGTATGGAAGTTTTTGTTATCAATCCAAGAGTTCCCTCTGATCCTATAAATAGTTGTTTGACATCATATCCTGTATTATCTTTCCTCAAAGTTGATAAACAATCTACCACTTCCCCACTAGCAAGTACCTGCAAAAAATGTACATTCATATCTCAATAATTTAATTTTGGATGTAACACGGTTTTTTGATTGACTGACACTGTTTTGTCTATTATCTCATAGACATAACTTTGTCATGTGACTGTGACGTCAGGAAAGTTTTTTTTCGTGACTTACAACAGTTTTAAATGGAATTTAGAATTAAATCATAAGGAATGACTGCAATGTCTATTTGAAATAAATTGGTGCACTCTTTAAAATAACCCACATAATTAAAGGGGGAACCATATTTGTGATGTTATTTCTTCATAGACAGAATAAAATGCTTCTATGAGAGCAGCCTGAATTGACTGCAGTGATCAACCATGAACAGTTGGTGCAAGTTTGGACACAATATTCAAGCTTGATTCTGTCTGAATTTGAATTGTGATTAAATTTTTGACATAAAATAAATGGTGGAAGATCTTAAAAATTTGAAATGGGTTGAAATATTTATATTAATTTTCAAATGAAGATTTCTTGCTATTGTATAATATTGTGAAATTTTAAAAAGATTTCTTGCTATTGCACAATACTGTTCAATTGAAGATTTCTTGCTTATGTGCAATTCTGTGCTATAGCTATAATTTTAACCCCCCTTTCAGTAATTACCCACAAACTCAATCCCAGCTATCCTTTTGTTGCATGGTACCTTGCTGTACAATTTCAGAAAGATCAATACACTTGACCTCAAGTAATTGTCTGGAAAGAAGAAAATGCTTTTATTGCCCCTTTTTGGCCCCTATTTCCTGAATGTTTGGGGCAATTACTCCCAAAATTCAATCCCAGCCTTCCCTTTGTGTTGGGTACCTTGCATTACAATTTTAGAGAGATCCATGCACTTAAACACAAGTTATTGTCTGGAAACTAGAAAACTGCTTGTTTTATGTCCCTTTTTTGCCTTTAATTTATGAACCTTTGGGGCAATTACCCCTATTACTCAATCCAAAGCTTCCCTTTGTGATACGGAACCTTGTGGTACAATTTCAGAAAGATCCATACAATTACACACAAGTTATAAATATTGTGTGGAAACTAGAAAAATGTTCATTTGACTCCTTTTGGGCCCCTAATTCCTAAACTGTTGGGACCATAAACCCCGAAATCAATCCTAACATTCTTTTTTTTTTGGTTTCAAACCTTGTGTTTCAATTTCATAGAGATCCATTCACTTACACTAAAGTTATTGTCCGGAAACCAAGTGTCTTCGTAAGATGACGTAATACCAATATACGACCTTGAAATTTTTTAGTGGTTGTATAAAAATTTTAACATTTTGTATCAACTGAGCAGCAAACCATCAAGTACAACATGATTAACACATCTCAATTTAAACCATTTTGTCAGAAATCAATATGTAACTATTTTTTCCAATTAAATACATATTTATAAATTTATTTTCTTTGATGCATTTACTTCCAAAAAGTCTTTCATTTCATTTAATTTCATACAGAGTTGTCTTTCATCATCAGACATCTACAATGTAATCTTATTCCCATGGCCAGAAGCATCTTAACAAGTTGATTAAATTAACTGATTTAAATGTATGTTCATCATATGAAAACCTGTAGGTCAGGAATTTTACATAGAAATTAGAAATTCAAAATATTTTCATCAGCTTTGAGATATTTAAAACAACAGGTGACTTACAGCTTCCAGACCTAGCACACTACCATGTAATGATCCATATCGTAATAGTCGGAGCCCTCCAGCATTGGTTGCTAAGTTACCACCAATATGACAGCTTCCTTTGGCTCCAAGGTCCAGTGGCATAATAAGGTTACTTTCAGCCACATGGTCACTGAGATTACCAAGAATACAACCTGCTTCACAAACCAATGTTCCTGAAAATAGGGAGACAACTTTTAAATATATATTGGACTATCTCTTTATTTTAATAATTATAATTCTTGATAATTTTATAAATGATGTTCATTGTTTCGAGACAGAAAAAAATGTTTTCTTTTTGTAAGACACTAATAAATGTACTGCTCATTTGCCATGTGTTTTGTCAAATAAATGTACTGCTCATTTGCCATGTGCTTTTTCAAATGTAATAAAGATTTTGTTTAATGAATTTTTATTGAATAAATTTTACTTTCTGAATGCAATTTATTTTTATGTCTTTTCATTTTAAAAACAGTTGATTCTATTTGATTTCATAATATCATATGGCAATAACTTTTAATAACATATAGTAAAAGAACAATCAAAAATATTAAAATTAAAAGAAGGGGAAATAACTTAGATAATTCATTTTCATTAAAAAAAATTAAAAAAATGTATTGTATTTTTTTATATAACACAAAAAAAGTATTCTCATTGATTTCTAAGGGGCTGGCTATCTTCTCAAAATTTATTAAAACTTCTATTATTGAGTTATAAAATGGTCAATTGTTTTGTGTATTTTACATGCAAAGAATGAGATGAGATATTTGCATATTTAGCATAAAGTGATAATTCATGCAAACAACATTATTATTCCAAAACTTCATAGACTTCTTAAGTTTTAAATGATTTTTTTTGTATGAAATATGCAATCTGACCCAAAGAAATTGACTACATTGTAACTAATTTATTATTCAATCTCTGAATTTTACTACTGTTTACATTTCTACTTACACTTTATCAAAAATCTGATTTTTATCTCAAGATTTAGTTGAACTTTAACCCTAACTTTAATATGAACAAAAAAATATTCAAGATTATCAAATTTTTATTGAATCTGGTTTTAAGTTTCTTAATTTAAAAAAAATTAAAAATAGTTTTCCCTGTTATGACTTTCTAGAATATAATTCATCAAAAGACACCAAGCTGTAATCATGGTAATATTATAAATGTTGAATAATTTTGTTGATTCTTTTTTTTAAATGTTATCATTTCAATAAGTTTTTACCAGAAATCTCATCCAGACTTATAATTTGGTTCATTAACTGGGTAGAAACAACAATTTCATCAAAGACCGGAACACTTCCTCCAACCAATCCTGTATTTCCACCCTGGGGCACCACTGCTAGTTTCCTTTCATTACAATACTTCAAAATGGCTGACACTTCCTCTGTGGTCTTTGGTCTCAAAACTACCTGACTTGATCCTTAAATTGAATATAAAATATGGAATATATAAAATTAACATATTTCTTGTAATTTTACATGTATATTACTGTATATATATGAATTTTTAACATGTACATGTATAATTCATTGTTATTGGAGCAAAGAGGATTGTCCTTGTATGTAAAAGCTGTTTAAACCCATCACATATTTGGACAGGCAACAATCTATCTGAAGGAGTTGTCTCTTTTTTTAATCTAACCTTAACAAACTTTAATTAGTACCGATAGAAAAATCAGGTTTATATCTGTCATGTCTGTATCAGGACTTGCTTGTGGAGCTATATTTTTCTTAAGTGTCAGGTGTTGGTGTGGTTGAACCATGATTAATTATACTGAAAGTTAGTTTTTTTTTTTATGCTTGCAAGTTGTATATAAAAACAATTTTCATACATATACAATTTGTAATCAACAAATAATCATTAATGTACATGATGTAAACAAGACTGGTGTTGTGGTCTCCTTGAACATTCTCGTGATTCAACTTTAACTGATGTATATTTGATTTGATGTTTGATCATGACAATTGGATTTTGCGTGATAAGTGTTGCAGTTATATCGATTTGATAGACATTTAAGTGTGCAGACTTTATTTATGAAATTTATTGTTTGTCTTAGGGGGGAGGAATGTGGCAGTTAGAATTATTATGTCATTATTATTTCCCTTGTTTAAAACTAGTGTTGGATAATCGGTTGAAATTACCAACCGATTATCTATTACAATCGGTTGACAGCAACCAACTGACTATTGGTTATAATCGCATCATAATACCTTGCCATTTTTTTTTTAAATGAAATCATGCATTTAGTCTCATTGTACATGTCTAATGTGTATATTCCATATCATTGTAGAGTTTATATATATTCATATTTGATTTTTTGTTTCCTTTTCATATATATTCTGGTGTACTTAATTATAATCCTGGGGTGGTGTTCTCGAAGCTATCTTAGGACTAGGACCTGTCCTAAGTCCATCTTATGACAGGTATTTATCCTAAGTCGTGTTCTCGAAGCTCTCTTAATTTACAATATATCTCAGTTTTCGTCCTAACTTTAGGACACCTAATTAGGTGTCTTAGGATCATCCTATCTTCATCCTAACATAATAAAGTTTGGATTTCGCTTTTTGTTCACTTTTTTACCTGAAGATTAACATGAAATGAAACGCACCATCGGTTTTGACTCGTATATATAAAGAAATAATGCATGATTTTAAACTTTGAACTTCGTTTTTACGATTACACTACCAATTCAATTCTCATTTCAAAACAAGTTGTTTTCCAGTTTAAATTACAATCCTTTTTGGTATAATTTTAGTATTACATTTAAAATCATGGATTTAATTCTTTAATTGTAATTATAAAATTCCTAAACAATTTTATTAATTGGTTTAGTCATTATTAAATGTTTTATCAAAAAATAAATTTGATGATTTAAAATTTCGACTGAGGATATGTTTATGACGTCCTAACATAAGATACGTCTGAGATAGCTTCGAGACACAACTTAAGAGTGTCCTAAATTGATCCTAAGTCCATCATAAAATTGGTCTTATCTATGACCATGATGACTTAGGACGAATCTTAGGATACTTTCGAGAACACCACCCCTGGTACCTTTGATAACTATTTATTTAGCAGTTAAAACAATTAATTAATAAGAATCAAGATTCATATTGAGCATATTTTATCTCATAATTACAACATTAATTACCAACAGTGACACTAACATTTCTAAATTTCAATAGTGTAACTCACAATACAATTTCAATATAACATAGCTGTATAAACATTTGAGTGCTTCTAATTAAGAAAAGATATATAAAATTTTTAACTTTAAAAAAATTAAGATTAACAGAAAAAAATAAAACAATGCATTTGCATTATATATACAGTAAACAAAGCCAATGTCTGTTAATTGGTGTAGAATGCTTTTTTTCACTTTTGTGATCATTATTTTTCTGTCAATTGTGTCATTTGTGCGTCTGAACTTATAATTGCATGAATGCGGAATTATTACATAGTTGAACCGTATCCGATTCGTGATTCTTACATTTTTCAATATGGCGGACAAATTTCGGAAAATTTACAAAAATGAACGATGTTTGCCATGCAGTTTGGAAAGGAATATGACGGTTTTGATGCTACAAATGGAAAAAACATTAATAAAAGGCAATTTGCAACACGTTCTAATGAAGCTAAGAAATTACTTTGTCTAAAATCAGAATGATTTTATGTACGCTCTCAAGTAACAAGTAGAATCTACCGGTATTGGAAGAAAGTATTTTATACAAAGTTATTAATTTTAAATAATATTCCATCAATCTGCAAATATTTATAGTCAATGCATTTGTCACGTTTATAAAGAAGGAAATTGGTTATGTCTTTAATTATAGGATGTTTGACATTGTTATTGTCATTGATCCTGATATTTTTTGTTATTATTTATTTGACTGCGCATATAAAATGCAAACCGACAATCGATTAAACAAAATCCAAATCGCCAGGCCCACCCAACTGATTTCCGACTTATTCCGATCATCGGAACAACACTATTTAAAACTATATATTTCATATTTCTTTATTTGATGATTTGGATGAAGCTTATTCAGTATATATTTGTTAAATTGCATAGCTTTTGCTATTTGAATTCATTGGTTAAAGATATTTATTTATATTGTAAAGTTTAATATTTGCATCGTCACAAAACCTTTGATTACCTTCTGCGAGAAACTTATATATTTTATATAACTGGTTTTAGATTATTATGTTGAATCCTCTGAGGACTGACTTTCAGTCAAACCAAGGAAAGCCAAGCTTTCCAACCATCGTTTAGATTAGTGCATTAGCTACATGCCTCCTTAAGTACGAGTAATTTGAAGTCATTGAATGCTTCATTTCTACTATTTGACTTTACATGATAAAAGTTGTACTTTATTGATTAAATTATATATTGTTTTCACTGTTTTTCGTTTTCATTTACTTAGATATATTTTAGCGCATCACATTTGGCATCAGTCGTTTCCGTACAATTCAGTTCACAAACCTGCAAACCAGATCAAGCTGTGGTCTGCATCCCTGAATCTTCAGCAGAATTGTTCCTGCTACAGGAAGTTAGGTGGCACTGATGTGGCCATCCAAATAAGAAAATAACTTGGGACAAAGAAATTATACCAGAAGGGATTAAAATTTATACCTCTGCATGTTTTTAACCAATCAGTGTTGTATCCATCGAGTTCTGATGACCCAGTCAGAACCCTCCCAGGTATCAATTTCTCAAATACTGATAGGTCTTTGTCAGTTAGTGCTGAATAACCACCGCGCTTTAGATTTGGATAACGTACACTTGTTAGTGGAACTGTTTGACGTAGAAATGAGCGATAAAATGTCCTTTTAGTTTGACATTGTAAACTATAATTGTTTGATAACAGTCTTCTCAAAGCGTAAGAAGCTTTCATTTTCGTAATCTGTCTCTAACTGGTACCAAATTCAGTTTTAAATGTAAAGATAATTCGACAACTGATAAGAGATCAAATCCATGGGCGCAGACATATTGAAAATTTTAATATCGAGTCCTAGTCCGGGCCGGGAATGGATAATAGAATCCGAAAGTTCTGTAAGCAAACACCAGCTAGTGCAAATCAAAGAGCTGAAAGCTCTGAGGAAAAATGACGCCACTTCCTCTAATATTGGGATATATTCATGCAAGTCTTGATTTTCACATACCGCAATAAGTTCAACATTGTAACATGTCTCCTAAGCATATAATTGATATTCGTATATGTGTGTGTGAAGTTAAGATGACAACTGGCTGTTTTTTTTTAGTACAAATGAATAGGATCAAGAGTCAAGACTACCTTAATGATCTACAGTATCCAATGACTACTCGCTGTTTTTTTTTTTGTACAAATAAATAGGTCAAGAATACTGGAATGATCTGCAATGTCCAATGACTACTAGCTGTTTTTTTGTACTAATAAACAGGTCAAGACTATTTAAATGATCTACAATATCCAATGACTACTGATCACTACTGGCCGTTCTTTTGTACATACTAAATTAAATTTCTAACGTTTTTATAATGATAGTATTTTTTTTATCAGAACAGTAAATAGAAATAGTAAATAAGGGGACGACCATTTGATATTCTCGGGGGGGGGGGGGGGAGAAGGATTGGTCCTCAATGCTCTTCAACTTAGTACTTAGTAGTCTTGTGGAGACGAAACGCGCGTCTGACATATTAAATTAAAAATCTGGTACCTTTTGATAGCTATTATTTGTGTGTTTCTCTGTCCTATATGTTATCCCATGTATTTGCATTGTAGTTCTGTCATGTAATTTTGTCATTTGAATGTTGAATTTAACATTGCCTTAAAAGCGGGAGGTTTGGCTAGCCAAAAAACCGGATTCAACCCACCATTTTGTTTCTTAAAATGTCCTGTAACGTGGCAAGTCAGGAAAATGGCTATTGATATATTATAGTTCGTTCCTGTGTGTGTTACATTTTAGTGTTGTGTTTCTGTTGTGTCGTAGTTCTGCTCTTATATTTGATGTGTTTCCTTCATTTAGGTGTCATACCACCAATTACTCCCTCAAATTTAGAACGTATGTGAAAGTAGGCCTACTCGGACAAAAAATAGTGCATTTGATGTCATTGTTCACCTAAACAAACCAACAAATTTGCAGAAATGAAACTTTTGTTGAAAGAGAAATATATTAAGACCATTTTGAGCAACATTTTTACCTGTCTAGGAGTTTGCATTTAAAATTGAGGATCAATGCGCTCCATGGTATACTTATTTAAGATTTCCAGAAAACCAGGGGTTATTTTTAGTGGTACCTCCTTTCGGGAGCTCTCTTCTTTCTTATATGATTTTGAATGTATGTTGAAAATTGGCATGCAGAAAGGTGACACCTGTACAATTCAGGATATACCTAGTTTCTATGAAGTTAAACTTAAGGTAAAATATTTAGAAAGCTGTGAAAATTGCAAAATTTGGTTGAACAGATAGGGACTTTTAATTGGTGGTATGACACCTTCAGTGTTAGTTTTTAACCCGGATTTGTTTTTTTTTTTTCTCAATCGATTTGTGAATTTCGAACAGCGGTATGCTACTATTGCCTTTATTTACCAAGTATAACTTGGAGTGATAAGAAATACATCATATTGTGAAAATGTCAAGCTAGTAAGAAAAAACACTTTAAAAATGCAGAAAAAACAAGATGTACTGTGAGCAATAAGACACTGACAGACATAGGTAAACCTTCAAAGCGGGGTTATTTAAATTTCATAGTTTTATCACACTATAATAAGCCTTTTGATTCTCCTGCAAAAAGTACAAGACTTATATCCAACAGTTTTTCAAAACCAAATAGAGAGATCTTACGTCAAATCATATATTTTGTTAGCTTTATTCACTTGTGCATGTAATGAACCTCGTCAGTGGTTGTTTCACGCAAAATGCTTATGTATTTATTACATTAGTTTCTTTTTAGAATGGCGATGATGGCAGACATTTGACAATCTGATTGAAACAAACATGCCATGGAAGCCGTCTAGAATGAAGGCCGGGGAATTTTAGACTCCCACTGGGAAAATGAGGACACAGTGAAAAAGGAACAGAAATTTTGCCTCGTCCCTATTCAGACCGGACGTGGCTGTGTACATGTACATCCCAAAAGTTAAGCAGATAAACGCCTCACTTTAATAAGGGTTTTTCTGTCGGTTGGCAGAAGACCTATAGTGACCATATCTCTATTCCCCAGTCACCCTTGTGGATTAATCTGCGGTAACAAAAATAAATACAGGAAACAATAAACTCCATTACTACCAGAGTAGTGGGTTTTACAATCTTGCGCAACACAAAGAACAAACAGGACCATGTTACCATTTCACAGAAATTTTCCACGCATATTGAAGCTGTAAACCCATCATTACGAAATTCTTGAGGATTTCCTCTTTTTTTAAGACTTGAAAAGCTTAGAAGTATTAAGCAAAATTAATATCTGACGGTACCAATTTGATGCCACGGAAATGTTGTGTATTAACCTGCTCCTCATTTCCTACATCGCTCACCGATTGAAATTATGCTACTCCCACGATGAAGATATCTCCCCTCTATTTTTAATTATCTTCAATTCAACAATACCTCAATACGTTTTAGCTTTTAGATTTTTCAATTGTTTAAGAATCAATCTGTGCAATCCGACCATGGGAATTTCATCACAGTTAAGTTGACCGAATGACAATCCCAGGAAATTAATACATGTTTTATCAGCAAAAGAACTTTTTAACAAATGAATGGAAGAAATGAAGTAGAAGACAGATAAATTTAAAGTTCTATATTTATTTTGTCCATTTTTGCAAGGACAAAAATGATACCAAACATGCAATTTCAAAAATAAAAACTGATCATTTTTAAATGTTACTGATTACATAACAATTCACACGAAATGTCAGTTTTCTCCCACACTTCATTCCACGTCATCAACAACATTATGATAAATCTAGAATTAACACAATAACTATCCGAAAAATATTGCTTAATCTGATGTAAGAATTCTTTGTTTAAAGGGATTATTGTTGAAAATTGTATTGTCATGTAGAATGAAACAAATCGCTCATTGAACGTTAATGTTACGTCTTTTATAAAACGTGGTAACACGATAACGTAACCGGAAACGACCAATCAGAATTAACAACCTATCAGAATAATTTGTACTCCTACCTGATTTTCATACGCATTTCAAAAATTAAAAGAGTATTTTAGTATGGCATTTTGTTGTATCTGAAATGTAGATAATCTAACAAAATTATTGGTCATTTCAATTCGTTTCTTAAAGCTAAGGAGTGTAATAAGAGGGTTAACAAGACTGAAGTCCCTTAATTGTTGTTTCAGTTGAAAACCAAGAATAGAAAACAGAACATCTATAATGAAAAACAAGAATGTCTCTATAGTACACGGGTGCCCTACTCGCACTATCACTTTCTATGTTCAGTGGACCGTGAAATTTGGGTAAAAAAGCTTATTTGGCATTTGAAAGATCATATCACAGGGAATATGTATACTAAGTTTTAAGTTGATTGAACTTCAACTTCATCAAATAATACCTTGACCAAAAACTTTAACCAAAACCTTTAACCTGAAACTGGCAATTCCATTTTCTATGTTCAGTGGGCATTGGGAAAAATTGCGTAAAATTGGGATCAACAAGAATGTGTCCATAGTACACGGATGCCCCATCTGCACTATCATTTTCTATGTTAAGTGGACCGTGAAAATGGGGAAAATCTCTAATTTGGCATTACAATTAGAAAGATCATATCACAAGGAACATGTGTACTATGTTTCAAGTTGATTGGACTTCAACTTCATCAAAAACTACCTCGACCAAAAACTTTATCGTGAAGCGGGACAGACGAACGGACGCACAGACAAGAAAACATAATGTCCATAAATGGGGCATACCAATATAATTTGTCATTAAAATTAGAAAGATCATATCATAGGAAACGTGTGTACTAAGTATCAAGTTGATTGGACCTCAACTTCATCAAAAACTACTAGGTGTGGCATAAAACCCCAAGCAAATAGATGAATCTAAACATGTTCCACTTAAAGTGATTTTATAAAACCGATAACATGTCCAAAGTGAGTATCACAGTTGCCACTACTAATTATCCATAGAAATGTTCACACTATCAAAAGCGATTCCAATAACCTGAAATGAGTGCTTTCTTACTCGACTCTGAAGTATTTTAACATCAATTTCTATAGGGGCGGTCTAATACAGTGAAATGATAGCATTTTCCCCAGGTTGAAGGTCTCACTGACACTTTGGCTTTGAGATAACGAACAACAAGAAAAGCGTTGTTCCTTTGCTTTTTTGTGTTTTTTATTGGTCATTTACATTTTTATGACATGGATAGATATCAAATATCCTTTCTTTTCCCTTCTAAATTTTTTAAGAAAAACAAATCTCTTAGTTTAAACAATTTATTTAGAGTGTATTGGGAAACAAGTTTTGCAAATTATATTAATCCCTTTCCACTTTGCGGGTGCGAGTGCTGCCTTGTAGCGGCATTAGCCTGCTCTTTTTCGAAATCTACAAGGGTGTCTTTAACGTGCAAGAGATCTGGCTCTCTCTTAAAACGGGTCAGTCATTTATCGCCCCCTTCCGACGGACCATCATCGTTCCGTCAAGACCATACTAGCAAATGGTGTCAAGGGAGAGTCAAAAATCTATTATGATGTTTCACATCATAACAAATCTCTTGTTATGATGTGATACATTCTTATACAAAACTTAGGATGTCTTGGATTTAAATTTACCAAATAGGTGAAAAACTATAAGACAGTAAAACATCGATTCCCTGCTTCCGGTAAAGATAAACGCAGAGCAGAAAATTCGATATGTTTTACCTTTTGTCGATTGATATATGCATTCTCATTACTCAATTATGTGCTATTTGTCTATAAAAAAACCCTAAAGAACTGAGTATTTAATCTTTGAATTCAAAGTTCTGTGTAGAAGATTTAAGACTTTTTGATACAGAGCTTTCCTTTTTTGTCCATACCGTAACTCTACATCAATTCACTCTGTGATTCAACTTTTACCATATACACTTATAATACAGATATGACATGGCTCAGTACTTATACATCCCGTCATTGTGTTATTGTACTATTGTAAATTTGTGTATTCTTGTCTTTAATTTTTGCAAATATGTTTGGTTTATACATGTATGTTATTTTTTTACTTTTTCGTTGCATATTTGTTTGTTTTTATAGAGATTAAGATTATAACACAATAATGACTGCTGTGCCCCTATTTTTGACATTTTTACCTTTTATGTCTGTTTGTATTGTTCACATATCACTGTCAATACAATGGAATTTGATGCGACTGTCATACAAGTGAGAGGTTTATCTACCGTTAAAACCAGGTTTTATCCACCATTTTCTACATAAGAAAATGCCTGTACCAAGTCAGGAATATGACAGTTGTTATTCATTTGTTTGATGTGTTTGAGCTTTTGATTTTGCCATTTCATTAGGGACTTTCCATTTTGATTTTCCCTCGGAGTTCAGTATTTTGATGATTTTACATTTACATTGATTGTTACATTAGGCTATCTTAATGTGCTATTTCAATATTAGTAGTTCTAAACAACTTTCTTATGGTAATTTAAAAAAAGAGTACTTTAAAAGTATAAAATTTAGTACGTCTCCTATATTTTTTAAAGATATAAATGATACTTGGCGTGTGGACAGTATCTAGATCAGTTAGAGAGAGTCAAGAAATAGACAATAAGAATACAACACGACTGATAAAAAAATTCAAACAAACATACAAAGACTTCAAACAGAGACGCTAACACGTGTTTTTGTAGTTGATTGTATATACAGTATTTAGTATACAAACGAGAGGTTTGGTTAGCTATAAGACGTGTCACGGTACTTTTCTATCCAAAATTCATGTATTTAGTTACGATGATATATTTGTTATTCTTATCGGATTTTGTCAAATTTTTTATCGTTTGTAGTTGTAAATCTTATTTTTTTTTTCTGTTGTATTCGTGTGTTATGGTAAAGATAATTAATCACCCAGTTCATTAATTAGATTTTAGTTTGGGTCAACTAAATTTATACGATATATTTGGTTTACAGTTTGATTTAGAAGAAACACCGACATACATTATCTAATTACTACCACAATTTTATATTAATTAGTATTGTAATTTTTATTGTTATTGATAAATGTTATATCAGTTTTACAAACCTAATCTTGAATTATATCCTAATGCTATCCTATTTTTGGAAATGTTTAGAAATTCAAATGCGACGTCACTAGTTGCGTCGACCTCTTCGGCTAACTCGACTGTGACTTTTTATGTGCTGGTTTAGGTTGTTTTATGTACTTGTTTTTATATTGTAGTTAGTCAACACTTCGGTTGTCAAGTATATCTATAATATAATCATTTTTAAAAATTTACTGTTTGCATAAGTATGAATTATTCTAAATAATAAGGATGTTCTTATCCCAGGCAGAAAACCTTAGCCGTATTAGGCACACCTTTTTGGAACTTTTGGTCCTCAGTGCTCTTCAACTTAGTACGTCTTTTGGCTTTCGAACTTTTTTTTTATCTGAGCGTCACTGGTTAGTCTTGTGGAGACGAAACGCGCGTCTGACATATTAAATTATAAACCTGGTACCTTTTGAAAGCTAAAATTGTGTGTTTCTCTGTCCTATATGGATTTGCATTGTAGTCCAGTCATGTAATGTTGTCATTTGAATGTTGAATTAAACATTGCCTTAAAAGCGGGAGGTTTGGCTAGCCAAAAAAAAAACCGGATTCAACCCACCATTTTGTTTCTTAAAATGTCCTGTACCGTGGCAAGTCAGGAAAATGGTTATTGATATATTATAGTGCGTACCTGTGTGTGTTACATTTTAGTGTTGTGTTTCTATTGTGTCGTAGTTCTGCTCTTATGTTTGATGTGTTTCCTTCAGTGTTAGTTTTTAACCCGGATTTGTTTTTTTCTCAATCGATTTGTGAATTTCGAACAGCGGTATGCTACTGTTGCCTTTATTTACCAAGTATAACTTGGAGTGATAAGAAATACATCATATTGTGAAAATGTCAAACTAGTAAGAAAAACACTTAAATGCAGAAAAACAAGATGTACTGTGAGCAATAAGACACGGACAGACATAGGTAAAACTTCAAAGCAGGGTTATTTAAATTTCCTAGTTTCATCACATTATAATAAGCTTTTTGATTCTCCTCCAAAAAGTACAAGACTTATATCCAAAAGTTTATCAAAACCAAATAGAGAGATCTTACGTCAAATCATATATTTTGTTAGCTTTATTCACTTGTGCATGTAATGAACCTCGTCAGTGGTTGTTTCACGTAACATGCTAATGTATTTATTATATTAGTTTCTTTTTAGAATGGCGATGATGGCAGACATTTGACAATCTGATTGAAACAAACATGCCGTGGAGGCCGTCTAGAATGAAGGCCGGGGAATTTTAGACTGCTACTGGGAAAATGAGGACACAGTGAAAAAGGAACAGACCGGACGTGGCTGTGTACATGTACATCCCGAAAGTCAACCAGCTAAACGCCTCACTTTAATAAGGGTTTTTCTGTCGGTTGGCAGAAGACCTGTAGTCACCATATCTCTATTCCCCAGTCACCCTTGTGGATTAATCTGCGGTAAAAAAAAAATCAAATACAGGAAACAATTAACTCCATTACTACCAGAGTAGTGAGTTTTACAATCTTGCGCAACACAAAGAACAAACAGGACCATGTTACCATTTCGCAGAAATTTTCCACACATATTGAAGCTGTAAACCCATCATTACGAAATTCTTGAGGATTTCCTCTTTTTTAAGACTTGAAAAGCTAAGCAGTATTAAGCAAAATTAACAACTGACGGTACCAATTTGATGCCACGGTAATCTTGTGTATTAACCTGCTCCTCATTTCCTACATCGCTCACTGATTGAAATTATGCTACTCCCACGATGAAGATATCTCCCCTCTATTTTTTATTATCTTCAATTCAACAATACCTAAATACCTTTTAGCTTTTAGATTTTTCAATTGTTTAAGAATCAATCTGTGCAATCCGACCATGGGAATTTCATCACAGTTAAGTTGACCGAATGACAATCCCAGGAAATTAATACATGTTTTATCAGCAAAAGAACTCTTTAACAAATGAATGGAAGAAATGAAGTAGAAGACAGATAAAGTTAAAGTTCTATATTTATTTTGTCCATTTTTGCAAGGACAAAAATGATACCAAACATGCAATTTCAAAAACAAAAACTGATCATTTTTAAATGTGACTGATTACATAACAATTCACACGAAATGTCAGTTTTCTCCCACACTTCATTCCACGTCATCAACAACATTATGATAAATCTAGAATTAACACAATAACTATCCGAAAAATATTGCTAAATCTGATGTAAGAATTCTTTGTTTGAAGGGATTATTGTTGAAAATTATATTGTCATGTAGAATGAAACAAATCGCTCATTGAACGTTAATGTTACGTCTTTTATAAAACGTGGTAACACGATAACGTAACCGGAAACGACCAATCAGAATAATTCGTACTCCTACCTGATTTTCATACGCATTTCAAAAATTGATTAAAAGAGTATTTAAGTATGGCATTTTGGTTGTATCTGAAATGTAGATAATCTAACAAAATTATTCGGTCATTTCAATTCGTTTCTTAAAGCTATGGAATGTAATTAGAGGGTTAACAAGACTGAAGTCCCTTAATGGTTGTTACTGTTGAAAACCACGAATAGAAAACAGAACATCTATAATGAAAAACAAGAATGTTTCCATAGTACACGGATGCCCTACTCGCACTATCATTTTCTATGTTCAGTGGACCGTGAAATTTGGGTAAAAAGCTTATTTGGCATTTGAAAGATCATACCACAGGGAACATGTATACTAAGTTTTAAGTTGATTGGACTTCAACTTCATCAAAGAATACCTTGACCAAAAACTTTAACCAAAACCTTTAACCTGAAAATGGCAATTCCATTTTCTATGTTCAGTGGACATTGGGAAAAAATGCGTAAAATTGGGATCAACAAGAATGTGACCAGAAAACATAATGCCCATAAATGGGGCATACAAATATAATTTGTCATTAAAATTAGAAAGATCATATCATAGGGAATGTGTGTACTAAGTATCAAGTTGATTGGACCTCAACTTCATCAAAAACTACTAGGTGTGGCATAAAAACCCAAGCAAATAGATGAATCTAAACATGTTCCACTTAAAGTGATTTTATAAAACCGATAACATGTCCAAAGTGAGTATCACAGTTGCCACTACTAATTATCCATAGAAATGTTCACACTATCAAAAGCGATTCCAATAACCTGAAATGAGTGCTTTCTTACTCGACTCTAAAGTATTTTGACATCAATTTCTATAGGGGCGGTCTAATACAGTGAAATGAGAACATTTGCCCCAGGTTGAAGGTTTCACTGACACTTTGGCTTTGAGATAACGAACAACAAGAAAAGCGATGTTCCTTTGCTTTTTTGTGTTTTTTGTTGGTCATTTTCATTTTTATGACATGGATGGATATCAAATATCCTTTCTTTTCCCTTCTTAACTTATATTAATCCCTTTCCACTTTGCGAGTGCGAGTGCTGCCTTGTAGCGTTATTAGCCTGCTCTTTTTCGAAATCTACAAGGGTGTCTTTAACGTGCAAGAGATCTGGATCTCTCTTAACACGGATCAGCCATTTATCGTCCCCTTTCGACGAACTATCATCGTTTCCTCAAGACCATACTCGCAAATGGTGTCAAGGGAGAGCCGAAAATCTGTTATGGTGTATCACATCATAGCAAATATTTTGTTATGATGTGATACATTCTTATACAAAACTTAGGACGTCTTGGAATTAAATTTACCAAATAGGTGAAAAACTATAAGACAGTAAAATACCGATTCACTGCTTCCGGTAAAGAAAAACGCAGAGCAGAAAATTCGATATGTTTTACCTTTTGTCGATTGATATACATGCATGCATTCTCATTACTCAATTATGTGCTATTTGTCTATAAAAAAAACCCAAAAGAACTGAGTATTTAATCTTTGAATTCAACGTTCCCTGAAGAAGATTTAAGACTTTAGATACAGAGCTTTCCTTTTTTGTCCATACCGTAACTCTACATCAATTCACTCTGTGATTCAACTTTTACCATATACACTTATAGTACAGATATGACATGGCTCAGTACTTATACATCCCGTCATTGTGTTATTGTACTATTGTAAATTTGTGTATTCTTGTCTTTAATTTTTGCCAATATGCTTGGTTTAAACATCTATGTTATTTTGTGCTTTTTCGTTGCTTATTTATTTGTTTTTATAGAAATTAAGATTGTAACACAATATTGACTGCTGTGCCCCTATTTTTGACATTTTTACCTTTTGTGTCTGTTTGTATTGTTCACATATCACTGTCATTACAATGGAATTTGATGCAACTGTCATACAAGTGAGAGGTTTATCTACCGTTAAAACCAGGTTTTATCCACCATTTTCTACATAAGAAAATGCCTGTACCAAGTCAGGAATATGACAGTTGTTATCCATTCGTTTGATGTGTTTGAGCTTTTGATTTTGCCATTTGATTAGGGACTTTCCATTTTGAATTTCCCTCGGAGTTCAGTATTTTGATGATTTTACATTTACATTGATTGTTACATTAGGTTTTCTTAATGTGCTATTTCAATATTAGTAGTTCTAAACAACTTTCTTATGGTAATTTTAAAAAAAAGTACTTTAAAAGTATAAAATTTAGTACGTCTCCTATATTTTTTAAAGATATAAATGATACTTGACGTGTGAACAGTATCTAGATCAGTTAGAGAGAGTCAAGAAATAGACAATAAGAATACAACACGACTGATAAAAAATTCAAACAAACACACAAAGACTTCAAACAGAGACCCTTGCACGTGTTTTTGTAGTTGATTGTATATACAGTATCTAGAATACAAGCGAGAGGTTTGGCTAGCTATAAAACCAAGTATAATCCACCATTGTCTTCATAAGAAAATGCCATACCAAGTCAGGAATATGACAGGTAATTGTTGTCCATTTGTTTGGTGTGCTTGAGGTTTTGATTTTGACATTTGATTAGGGTCTTTCCGTATTGAATATTTCTCGGAGTTCATGATCAGTATTTTTGTGATTGTACTCTTTATCCACAGTGTACAAATAATTAAAATATAGACAGGGGTAAACAAAATGAAAAAAAAAACAAACACCGTTGAAACCTCTTTCGTCCGAATCGCAACTCAGGATCACCTGCTCCAGGAACGCTTTATAGACTAAAATCCGATAGCTGGATGCATATATACCGAGTCATGTCAATAGTCTTACAACCAAAAACAACATAATAACACAAATACAAAAAAGGCTTAATAAAAGTAAATAGAATTATACACAACTTCAGCTTCTAGAAACGATAACTCGAGACCTTCTTGTATTATTTGTGAAATAAACAATGAATATTTATCTTGAAACTTTCCAATAAACTTGTTGGAAAAGAACTAGACACCTTTTGACAAAACCCTGGCGCACCAATCTTTGTTTCGACGTTGATGACGTTCTACAAAGTCTTAGTAGCAGATGAAAGGTCTTGAATATCGTATAAGTGGAGACATACTTCATACGTTGTTGAAGTTGGTCTATATATTGCTACTAAGGTGAGAAAATTTATAATTTTAAAATTGAAATCGTCTTGTTTGTCATAGATGTTGGTACTGAAAAAGAAGGGCGAAAGATACCAGAGGGACAGTCAAACATTTGAAAACTGAAGACTAAGCAACACGAACCCCACCTAAAACTAGGGGTGATCTCAGGTGCTCTGGATGTGGCACCCGTCGGTCGTGATGCTCTTGTTATTACAAACCCGGATATTGAGATACTGAATTGACCTCTGTGACTTAATTCGAGGTATATGCCTAGAAATTAGGCAACGGAAGCTGTATCTTCGGTTTTTTAATCTCTAGTTCAGGAGTGCAAATATATGTATTAATGAGACACCCTCAGAAAAATTGTGTTGTTAATGGAAACAAAGTCATCAATATCTTTTCAAAGGGATTTTGTGAAGTGGAAGGATCTCGCTTTTTTATTTATTTTTTTACGAGTGTCTTAAAACTCGAAAAGATCGGCCAGGAGAGGTGCATTAATTTTCAAGAATAAATGGGTGATTAGAATATGTGAAATGTTTTAGACTCCTGGAAAATTCCACTCTCAACTTAAAAAATATGTTGTCAATGAGAAACTCCTGCATACTGATCAATTGTTCGTCAGTATAGCATGTTTTATTTTCTAGTTAATTTTAACAAAATATGCCGTACTATATCCAAAATAAATGTAAAGCGTATGTTTTATGGAGGAAAGCATTGTTAATCACTTTTTTATCATGTGGTATAATGGTGGAAAGGATAGAAAAATCACAGGCTTTGATTTCAGAGAATAACCTAGGTTTACATAAAGGCAACAGCAATATACCAGTGTTCAAAAGTCATAAATCGATGGAGAAAAAACAAACAAATCCGGGGTTACAAACCAAAACCAAGGAAAACACATCGACTATAAGAGGAAAACAAAGAATCAACAGAACACCGAAGTGCAACAAAAACAAACACCAACCTACATAGAAACGAACTATATGATACCAACTGCCATATTCAGTTATGTCCTATAAAATTTACGGAGAGTCAGTTTTAATCTTTCCTCCTCATAACACAGTTTTATGCGTACGGAGCACACTCCTGTGTATGAAGTCAGTATAGTGTGAACATGCACGAGCATAACGTATCAATTGAGATATGTACGCATCATACGACTGAGCAGGGAAATGGGAAATTAATAATTGGGAAGTTAAAATCGATCGTTTGTCCTAGATTTAAGTGTGAAGTCGTCTATCTGTGTTGTGGAAAAAGATCAAGACATGAAGTAGTCTACCTTGTAAAAAGGAGGATAATTTCAAATCGGAAAGTCCTTAATCAAATGGCAAAATCAAACACATCATGCAAATGGATAATAACTGTCATATTTCTGATTTGGTGCAGAAATGTTCTTATGTAGAAAATTGTGGATTAAACCTGGTTTTATTAAGCTAGCTAAACCTCTCACTTGTATGTCAGTAGCATCAAATTCCATATATTGAAAACGATATGTGAACAAAACAAAAAGACATAATAGGTGTAAATGTAAAAAAAAATAGGGATAAAGCAGTCAACATTGTGTTATAATCTTAAGCACTATTAAATCAAACAAATATGTAACAAAGAAGCACAAAAAACATATAGACATAGCTCATTAGTAAAAATGAAAGACCATAATACATAAATTTTCACAATAGCTCATTAGTAAAAATGAAAGACAATAATACATAAATTTTCACAATAGCACAATAACAGAATGACGGAATGAGTACCGAGCTACGTATGTATCAAAGAAATACAAATGTGAAATAGGCAAAGCAAATTAGCAAAAATGGAAGACAATAATACAAAATTAACCATAGACCATTAACACAATGACGGGGTGTATAAGTACAGAGTCAAGTCAAATGGATACATTAACAAAAACAGACTGAACAGTAAAAGTAATATTCATAAAGACAAATAAAAGAATACTATAAAACTTTATTACGATGATAAACAACGTCAATACCCAGAAATTATACTTCAAGACTATCGTGTATTATTTGTGAAGTTGATACGGAATATTTATCAACAAAGTCTTTGTATCTTCCGATAAACTTTTTTTTAGGAAAAAGGACGAGACGTTCTTGACATACATACCCCTGGTTCATCAACTTTCTGCTCAGATTCTGGTGACGTTTTACAAAGTTTAAGTAGGAGCTGCAAGCTTTTGAAATCCGAATAAGTTGGGAAATGTATATCCCATCTGCCGGTGAAATTGGTATATTAATAATAAGGTAGGGGAAATTGATACTTTAAAGATTAAAATGGTCTCTTTTGTCATACATTTTGGTACTGATGGTGTATGTCAAATTCAAGGTATAAGTCAAGGTGGAGAAAGTTGTGTCTTTTGTTTCTTTTTTTCTAGTTCTGGGGGATATATTGTTTGAATCCAATCAGAAATGTTCGGATGTTAATGGAAAGAACATCTTCAATATATCTAAATGTGAAATTAAATTACCTGGTTTCTTTGATCTTCTTGTTTTTGACAAGTTTTTGACGGAACTTCGATTCATATGAAAATAAGAAGAGGTAGGCAAGGTGAGGCACACAGTTTGTTAACATAAGAATGCCGACAATTTGTTGAAAAAGTCTACCTCCAAATTCAATACATATGTTGTCAATAAGAAACTCCAGCATACTGATCACTTGTTCCTCCGGTATCCAATACAAACAAGGTTAGTACACAGATTTGTTGTTGAATATACCATCAGTAGTATCCTTAATTTCCTTAATTTCGAGTTCACTGGGATATATGAGTTGCAAGTACTGACTGAAATATAGGTTATTCAGTGATAGGACATCATCATTTTATCCGAAAGTAAAATTAAAGAACTTTGCAAGGTGCTTTTTCTTTTTTGTATTTAAGAAGGTTCTGAATGAATTCTGCTTCATACGTGTACTAAAACACATTTATTGCTCATTGGAACACCGACTGTCTGCTGAAATATCAATCCCCAAGACTCAAAAATATATTTTCGATTAAAAAGTCCAGCATTTTGACAATATCTTCACTGTATTTTCTAACATCTTATCGGTGTGGTACTTCACAAAATAAGAATTATTATAACCCCAAAACAAGAAATTTATATTTACATTCCCATTTTTAAAGGAAAAATCTCTGTCTTATGGGATGGTGAAGTCGATATTTAGATTGAGCATGGGGAATAGTAGTGTAAAGCGTAAAATAATCGAAGGTTTTAATGTTACTGCAAAATGGCAGAGATTGTGGACTGAGATTTAGCAGTAGATCTTTAGAATTTTTCAGTATCCACATCTGATTGACACTGCTGGTTGTATATATCTCAGCATGTTGAGGTTATAAGAATCCAAATATGGTTAATGCCACTATACGAATAAACAATGTCACAGTATTTCTGTAATACCACTTTCACTGCGGACAAACCTATAGTTAATCTAATGGACAATTTCTTGACAGATGAACCGGAAAGGTACCGCTGTTTGTACTTATATTATTTTATGACCATAACATCCATATCATAATATGACATCGGTGCAAACATCACATGTGCTAATATTCTGCTTGAACAGTACTGCAAACAAGCGTTTCTGAACTTACCTTCAGCAGGAACACTACAAAAATATGTTTCTGCACTAACATCATGTAGGAACACTGCAAACACGTGTTTTGTACTAAATTCCTGAGGAACACTTAAAACATATTTCCAGAGACTAACCTTCATTAGGAACACATCAGTCGCATGTTCAATAACACCAAAACACCTGCTTATGAACTAAACTTAATCAGAAACACGACATTAAGATGTTCTTGGACTAGACTTCAGTAAGAACACTGCAAACACCTGCTTCTGAACAAACTTTTACCATGAACACTACAAACACATGTTTATGAACACATCTTCATCAGGAACACTTCAAACACGTAATTCCGGAACCAATTTATCGGGAAAACTGTAAACACGTAATTCTGGAGCAACTTCCATCATGAACACTGCAAATAAGTACTTAAGAAACAACCTTCACCAAGAACATTACTAACACGTGTTTCTGTAACAGCATCCATCAGTATAAAATACCGTAAGATATTTATCTCATGATAAGAAACCTTGCAAATATCAATATAGAAAGCATTCCTGATCTAATTCGTATTAGAGATCACAAATAAAATGGAGGGTATAATGTCTTAGTCGTTTAAGCTGCTTTAAATAAGGGCCAACTTATTAGAAGTAAACTATGACTCCTACTCACTCATCAAAAAAGTAGAATGACATAAATTTCACCTAAGAAATGTGAACAATCGTGATAAGTTGTCGAAAGGGACAATGTGTGATTAATATAGTAATCAACGTAATCGAAAAGATCAATATCTGATCTGTGGAATAATCAAATAAATCGATAGGGTCAATATCTGATCGATAGATTAATGAAAGTAATCGCTAGGTTGAATATATGATCGATTGAATTAACAACGTAATCAATATGGTCAATATATGATCGAAAGAGTTATCAATGAAATCGCAAGAGTCAATATATAATCGATACAGTAAAGTAATGACTATGGTAAACAGCTGATCGATAGAGTATTAAAAGTAATCGCTAGGGTAAATGACTGATCGAATTAAACAAAGTAATCGATAGAGTCAATTTCTGGTCAATAGAATGAAATAATAAACAAATTACTAGTGTTCATACCTGATCGAATCAGTAACCGAAGTAATCGCAAGGGTCATACTTTGATCGATGGAGTAATCAAAGTAATCACAACGGGTCAATAGCTGATCCATAGAGTATTTAAGGGGGCTCGCGGGTCTAAATCAATTTTTTTTTATTTAATATAGGATATCTCTACATTTTTCTATAAATGAACTTTATCTTATACCTAATAGAAAAATAAAATAAAATAATGGGGTCACCGTTCATTTACGCCCACAATCTGCCTTCGAAAGAAGCATACATTTTTGTAAATGTCCGTTTTTTCTGTTGAACTAATAGTAGAAAAAGCGGTAATATCGAAATAAAAAAATAACTAAATTACAGAAATCGCTTAGATTTTACAATTATTTAGTTTATGTACAGCTTCTTTGAAAACAAGAATAAAAAATACAGGTCACCGATGAGTTAAAAAAGATATTTCAATTTTAATGCCAAAAAATGGCATTTTTGCACCAAAGGGAGATAATTTGGAGCATTTTCAATGATATCTACATTTTAAAAGTCACCTGGGGCCAACATAAATTGATTTTTTTGGAATGATTTTTGTACCATATGATAAAGTCACAACTACTAAAGGTAATAAATAAAAATTGTAATGAAAAATAAATGTTTAATTTTTTTTCTGAAAATCTTATACCCGCGAGCCTCCTTAAGGTAATCATTTTGATAAGTGTTACCAATCTCGTTGATTGAAACAAGAGAAAGTACTACTAAGTTGAACTTAATAAGCGGAAGTAAGAGTATCAATGATAATTGATCAGAACAATAATATAAATACTGTTGTGTTATACCAATACAATTTAGTAGATTCCATATACCATATCAGATAAAATGACATGAGAAATCATACTTCATGGTTGAAGTAACATATGTGGATTCTTTAATAACACCGACCAAAAACTCACCAAAGTACAAAAGCAGAAACAAACAAAGTTCTAGTTGTAGATTTTGACAAACATATACAAAAGCATACGCGCTGAATAAGATAAAGCTTATTCATGTCAGCAATTCGTAAGCATACGAAAAAAAAACACCATATCAAGCATGTCGAAATCCCATAATTCAGTATATTTATATATTAACTAAATGAAGGTGCATTAAGTGGGAAAAGGTAAATCATATTTATGAGCCAAATTTGCCAATTTTATCTGATAATGTGTCTAACCTTACAAAACTAAAATATTCTAATATCTTCACTTAGCCATTAAAACATATATAACTTTGTAATTTTAAAAACATAAAAGTGTCACTTAAAAATTAAACGTTCTATGAAGTTACATACTGAAGCATAGTTCCATCCTATGAGACGCTTAATTATCATATGATAGACTGATTTAATGTTTCAAACTTGAAATATTATTAGTCTATATCACAAATATCGCCTTTGACCTTATAAGGAAATCAGCTGAAAACTTCGACATGACCTTGCTTCTTGAATATGTAAAATATGCACTATTTTTTTTTTTAAACAAATAATATCACATGTTGTTTTGTTTTTATTGTAAAATGGCTGATGCAATCAATTTTCATTCTACGGAGAAAGTGAAGATGTTCTATATAATTTTGAAACAAGGATATAAGTATAAGTATATATCCCTTTTATTACCAAATTTTTACCGAACATGCGGGTAAAATACCAATCAATCACAGAAAAGATAGGGATGAGTTTACAGAATAGAAAATAATTGACAAAAAAAGAGTAAAAGATAGAGAAAAATTAGACCAAGATAATAAAGAATAGAGAATAACAGGGGCCAAAATATAAATAACAAGAATGTGTCCCATAGTACACGGATGCCCCACTCTCACTATCATTTCCTATGTTCAGTGGACAGTGAAATAGAGGTCAAAACTCTAATTAGGCATTAAAATTAGAAAGATAATATCGCAGAGAACATGATTGTGTACTAAGTTTCAAGTTGTTTATATATGAAATTAAAAAAAAATCAACGTTCTCAAAATAGAGGTGAAAAATACAAATTTCTAATAAAATAAGAAAGAACTTTTAATAACTTATGATTCGTTGACTATATATTTTTTTTAATTTTAGTTTCTTGTGTATAATTTGGAGTTAAGTATGACGCCCATTATCACTGAACTAGTATATATATATAATATATAATTGTTTAGGGGCCAGCTGAAGGACGCCTCTGGGTGCGGCAGTTTCTCGCTGCTTTGAAGACCTATTGGTGACCTTCTGCTATGTTCTGTTCTATGGTCGGGTTGTTGTCTCTTTGACACATTCCCCATTTCCATTCTCAATTTTGATTTTAACAGTTTACCCATTTAGATGTAGATTTTCCAAGACGTTCTCATTGAAAAGTATTCAGGGCACAACATTATTCCAATACTTGATGATTAATCAATGAACATATCAAAATGTGTATATTTTCTAAATATTTGAGAAAGAGGCTTATCACTGTTCAGTTCAATTAATACTCATTCAGAGCTCTTTATTACTTGAACAGTTATAACGGTATTTCACATGTGAAATGATTCTTACCCTTTACAATGGACTGAACTACTTGGAAGAAACCATTCATTGTCCATATTTAGTACCTACATATGTTAATGGACTGAACTGTTTAGGAAGAATCCATTCGAAGTACATGTATAGTACCTTCATATTTTATTGGACTAAACTGCAGGAAACAAATAATAAGTATTCCATATTTAGTACTTGTATGTTTTTTAAAATATTTGTAACTAAAAGGAAAAAAAATAGTGTATATGTTAATACCTGCAGTTTCTAATGGGCTAAACTGGAATTGGATACACTATTGCTTTATCTTTTCCCCTGTTTAAGAATGGACCATACTACTACTACTACTATTTGTTCAATGCTTGTAAAATAGCTACCATTTGATTTTTAGAGAGGGCTAGGATGAACTTAAAAAATAGACAGGACAGAAGTTTCGAGTAAAAAAAGCAAAATGAGACAATGCAAAAAAATAGCGAGATGACAAATTATGTAAAACAAGAATCTGTCCATAGTACACGGATGCCACACTCGCACTATTTTCTGAGAACTATAGCCTTCAAATTTAATGAATACAAAAAAGAGTACCCTCCAATCCAGACCCCCAGATAGTGTATATACCCTCCCGTCCAGACCACCAGATAGTATATATAAATGTTGGTGAAATCTGAGTACCCTCCCGTGCAGACCACTAGATAGTGTATATAAATGTTGGTGAAATCTGAGTACACTCCCAACCAGACCACCAGTTAGTGTATATAAATGTTGGTGAAATCTGATCCAGACCACCAGATAGTGTATATAAATGTTGGTGAAATCTGAGTACCCTCCAATCCAGACCACCAGATAGTGTATATAAACGTTGGTGAAATCTGAGTACCCTCCCATCCAGACCACCAGATAGTGTATATAAACGTTGGTGAAATTTGAGTACCCTCCCATCCAGACCACCAGATAGTGTATATAAACGTTGGTGAAATCTGAGTACCCTCCCATCCAGACCACCAGATAGTGTATATAAATGTTGGTGAAATCTTATCCAGACCACCAGATAGTGTATTTAAATGTTGGTGAAATCTGATCCAGACCATCAGATAGTGTATATAAACGTTGGTGAAATCGGAGTAGCCTCCCATCCAGACCACCAGATAGTGTATATAAACGTTGGTGAAATCTGAGTACCCTCCCATCCAGACCAACAGATAGTGTATATAAATGTTGGTGAAATCTGAGTACCCTCCCATCCAGACCACCAGATAGTGTATATAAATGTTGGTGAAATCATGAGTACCCTCCCATCCAGACCACTAGATAGTGTATATAAACGTTGGTGAAATCTGAGTACCCTCCCATCCAGACCACCAGATAGTGTATATAAACGTTGGGGAAATCTGAGTACCCTCCCATCCAGACCACCAGATAGTGTATATAAATGTTGGTGAAATCTGAGTACCCTCCCATCCAGACCACCAGATAGTGTATATAAACGTTGGGGAAATCTGAGTACCCTCCCATCCAGACCACCAGATAGTGTATATAAATGTTGGTGAAATCTGAGTACCCTCCCATCCAGACCACCAGATAGTGTATATAAATGTTGGTGAAATCTGAGTACCCTCCCATCCAGACCACCAGATAGTGTATATAAATGTTGGTGAAATCTGAGTACCCTCCCATCCAGATCACCAGAAAGTGTAAATAAATGTTGGTGAAATCTGAGTACCCTCCCATCCAGACCACCAGATAGTGTATATAAATGTTGGTGAAATCTGAGTACCCTCCCATCCAGACCACCAGATAGTGTATATAAACGTTGGTGAAATCTGAGTATCCTCCCATCCAAACCCCCAGATAGTGTATATAAACGTTGGTGAAATCTGAGTACCCTCCCATTCAGACCCCCAGATAGTGTATATAAATGTTGGTGAAATCTGAGTACCCTCCCATCCAGACCACCAGATAGTGTATATAAATGTTGGTGAAATCTGAGTACCCTCAAAGATTATGTTTGACATTGCATGATAGTATATTATAATTATCTATAGCTGATGAAAAGAATTTGGCTGCATCCAATTTTGACTATGATCGTTACTTATTGATGTTGACTAAAAATTCATTTTTATTGTGCATTAAGATATAACATACGTCATGTGTACATGTACCATGCAATTTATAACATCGTCATAAGCTCCCTGCAAGATAATTTTCAACACATTTCCTGATTAAGTGATTCAGCACACACTTTAAATGACTATTTCTAAGTAAAATGTCTTATATAGATATAGGAAGACGTGGTGTGAGTGCAAATGAGACAACTCTCCTTCCAAATATCAATTTATAAAAGTAAACCATTATAGGTCAATGTACGGCCTTCAACACGGAGCCTTGGCTCACACCGAACAGAAAGCTATAAAGGGCCCCAAAATTACTAGTGTAAAACCATATAAACGGGAAAACCAACGGTCTAATCTATATAAAAAACGAGAAATTTGTTTTATACTCTATAAAAAAAATCGCAGGATCACAACAGTATTATATTCTAGACATCTTTTGTGTTTCTTGTCTGTGAAGTGATGTTGTGTCATAATCCATATTCTTTCATGTCTCTTAAACAAATTACTGTAGATGACCCAAAACTTGCAGTGTGATACATTTTTTTCAAATTCTGACGAGTATTTATCAATTCAGACTTTTTTAAACTTAGGTAATCTTACAAATAAAACATACTATGAACAATTCAGACAAAGATATCCTTTTGTCACTTGACGTAAAGCAACCAACAATCAATCAGATCAATCCGCTTGTGCACCTCTGATTCATGGACTTTACAGCTGCTTTGTCTGAGTGTAATAATTTTGTATTCACTTCTACTAAACCCTTCTCAGAATCTTAACCCTACAATATTATTTTGCACCTCCTATATTGTCTTTTTGTCTGTATTTTGTTTAGTTTACTTAAGCGAATCATACATTCTGCTGCTCCTGTACTTTGAAGAGAGGGTATCAGTGTTTGAGCTTTTCTAACAGTGCCATTGTTATATTAAGAAATGCTCAATCAGTACCATGTAACCGAAACTTTTTCCCAGACAAATTAAAATTACAAAAAAGACAATTTACGACGGAGTAAAATTCATAAAACAAAAAAATATAGAAACTTTTAAAAGCAGACGGTTGATAATAGAAAAAAATACAACAGCAAAATATATTTACGACATTATCCAGACCGAGGATGTGCAAGTCAAAAACCAATAACAATATAGATACTATGAATTTGCACCTCTGATTTTGTAAATTTCCTTAAGCAAATCATGGACTTTGCGATTGCTTTATCTGTGGTAAATATTTTGTATCCACTCCTACTAAACCCCTTGTGACAATTTATTGAACTCTTCTCAGAATCTTAACCATATTATGTATTGTGAACCTCTTATTTTGTCTTTTTATTTGAATTATTTTTTTGAGTTTCCCATAGCAAATAATAAACACTGTCATTTCTGTATGTCGTGGTGAGGGTATCAGTGTGTGAGGTTTTTTTCCTCGGAAATCATACCATATCTGCTGGTGGACTGCTAGTCAAAGAGATTGAGTTGGCTTTTTGGCGATAATAACACTTATCAGTCTGCCCACCGTCTATATCACTCTGCTCAGCTCTTAATTAAATTGCATAGCACGGCTATGTGCAAGTATTTTTTAGTCTCCCATAGCAAATAATAGACAATATAATTTCTGTATGTCAGAGCGAGGGTTTGAGTTTGTGAGTTTTTCTTACAGTGACCTATAAGTATGTTTAGAAATGCCAAGTCAGCACCATGTAACCGAAACTTCTTCCCAGACAAATTAAACTTATGACGGAGCAAAATTCATAAAACAAATGGCAAAATATAGAATCTTGTAAAAGCAGACGGACGATTATAGAAAAAAATACAACGACAAAATATATTTACGACATCATCCACACCGAGGATGTCCAAGTCAACAACCAATAACAATATAGATGCCATGCTTATTTACATGTCAATCTGGATCACAGGTTAATAACAATTTCCTTCTTTGATTACTTCGACTGATTACCATCAAAACTGAGATATCGGTTACTAAATTACCGGAAGTGTAAGCATGCTTAATTTATCTTTGTAATAATTACGTCATGTTTATGCCAACTCGGACTTTTTTGACGTAGTTGTCAGAAAAGCATGTTTCTGTGTTTAAGAACATGTATATTTACTGATTACTTTCAATTTAATTTGATCAATTTGAAAATGGCATTTAAATTTCGTACAGTTTTAAGATGACATTTACAATTACAGGGTGTGTTCCTTATTATCAAGAAAAGTATTTTGTTTAATTGGAAAATGAGAGAAATTGATCGCGGAATGGTTAACCAATTTACCTTCTCAATAGGAACTGAGACCTTTTTTTTTCGTTTCTTTATTCAATGTGGAAAATAAAGGGGCCATGAATCATTATTTACTATTCTGATTGCAATTATATAGTTGTAAGTTAATTGTCATTATTGCTCACTTATTATATCATACTTAAAAAGCAGTTGGTAAACATGCAATCTCCAAACTCTTTTTTACGTTTTAATCAGATTGAAATTATGGATGTTCGCTGCTATCTTTCAAAATAACAAGCTTTTGTAAACACTGTAATAAATTAATAGTATGTTAATAAAGAAACTAAAAACAGAAACAATTAAGGGTCCATGTGCTTGTTTTAGCGATATATAAGCCATTGAAAATTTGGGGGAATTGATTCTCTCTAGATTTTCCTTCAACTTTGGCACCTGTTTTCTTTCAAAAAAACTTAGAAAAATTAACAAGGATTTTGTAAAAGTTAAAAATACGGCTTTTAAAACTATTTGTAATATTATTAAGAAAATGGTAGGGAGGGGTTAATGGGTAAAATTTTGAAATGGCACTACGTAGAAAAAAAACCCAGAGGATTCTGAATGTATGGCAAAACCCCAAAACAAGAGAAGCGAACATCCTTTTTTAGTAATTTTATATATTAATGATTGTAGGGCAATTAATTATCTTAGATTAACATCCAAGTGGGTTTTTCAATAGTATGCAATTGTTCTGTTTCACTCATTGAATGTTTCTGTTCATCTTGTTCATCCTAATTTTGTACTATATGTTTCCGCGGAACACAATTTTGTCATATTTATCGCAATCAATCAGTGTATATAACGCGTTGGTCGTTTTTCTTAACCGATGAAGATTTAACTTCTGTGTCATTTGGTCTATTGTGAAGATTTGTCTCATTTGCGATCATACCAAATCTTCTTTTTTATATTATGGTAATAACACTCGTGTAACTTTTATTTCATGTGAACGAATCCTTGACGTTCTTTGCGTAGTAACATATACATTTAACACTCAATTCTATAATGGGACATGCTTCCGCATTCCAGATAACTAGACACACATTTACTTCATAGTCCATTTTATTTCGGGATAGGCTTCCGGATGTCATATTTCTAGACTGAAAATCATTAAAGATAATCAAAATGATGAAAGCGAAAATTTCACCAATTAAAACATTAGAAAATGAAGAAGTTAGTTGGTGGGAGTCGTGTTGCTTAGTCTATATTATAAGTTATATGGTTCGCTACTGACCCCATACGGATCCATAGAGGGTTAGTAAAATCCATAGGGGTGAGGCCGGAGGCCGAGTCCCCTATGAATTTTATTCACCCTCTATGGATCCGTAGGGGGTCAGTAGTTAACCGTATAACGAATTTATCGGACGCTGGACTTTTTCTGCGGCGTTTTGTTGAAAAATAAACAATGAAACACAACAACATTAATAGATGACGTCGCCATTAACGCGTCATGAACCCCATATGAAACTTACTAACCCCATACGGTCTCATAGGGGGTCACCACGTGACGGCGTTTAACCAATCACAACGTGATAATTCATCTGTGGTCCGATAATTTTGTATATACTGCAGCTGTGCTATTTGAGCAGTCAAATTGCATTGACCGTATATTCATATGTGATATACAGTCACTGACCGTATATCACCTTTTATCGGACCACAGATGAATTATCACGTTATGATTGGTTAAATGCCGTCACGTGGTGACCCCCTATGAGACCGTATGGGGTTAGTAAGTTTCATATGGGGTTCATGACGCGTTAATGGCGACGTCATCTATTAATGTTGTTGTGTTTCATTGTTTATTTTTCAACAAAACGCCGCAGAAAAAGACCAGCGTCCGATAAATTCGTTATACGGTTAACTACTGACCCCCTACGGATCCATAGAGGGTGAATAAAATTCATAGGGGACTCGGCCTCCGGCCTCACCCCCTATGGATTTTACTAACCCTCTATGGATCCGTATGGGGTCAGTAGCGAACCATATAACTTATAGTTTATGACGTTGACAATGTGTTTTTGTAGAGTTTTATTTATGACGTCAGTAAAACATACAGGTTCGCGGCAATTTTACGTTGTCCGCTCACAATTAAAGAATGACGGTTTTTACCCTAAATACTTCATTTTCAACAGTTATAAGAGTTGCAGTATATAAAGAATAACCATACATTGTCTCGAAATATCAATCTGTTATTTGTACTCAAATATCAATCTGTTATTTGTACTCGGCTCGAAACAGGTAGAAATGCTCGGCACAGCCTCGCTTTCTACCTGTTTCTAAGCCTTGTACAAATAATATTGATATTTCGAGACAATGTATGGTTATTCTATATATGTTGTGTTTTATGTACTATTGTTTAGTGTTAGTCTTTTTCTTTTTAGCCATGGCGTTGTCAGCTTATTTTCGATATTCCAGTTTGTATATCCCTTTGGTATCTTTCGCCCCTCTCTTATAAACTTTATAAGTATAAGAAACACAAAACTAACGATTATCAAAAAAGTCTATATTATAGGAATTGTAAATCTTACATACAGTAACTGACTGATACATACTCCCTAGATAACTTAGCTTTATTTGGTAAAACTTTTCGAAATTTGGGTCCTCAATGCTATTCAACTATATTTCGCCCTTTTGGACTTTTTTATTCGAGCGGAAATTGTGAGACTTTTGTAGACGATACTGGCCTAAAAAAATAATCCTGATAATTTTAAAAGTTTACTAAAAAAATGTTTATAAATTCTAGTGTACTACAAACAAGCCCTATTAGCATAAGGAATATGAAGATGCATCATATCTAATAATACAACCTTTATTTGAAAATGTTTGGTTATTAGCGGAATTATATAAATGGAGTACATCAATTAAGAACATTGATAACTTGATTTTTATTTATAACCTTAATCACTTATCAAACGTTTTAGTTTTTCACATACAAAAAAAATATTATGCGCAGCATGCCAATAAGATGGCCGAGATTCAATTGATTGATCTACTGATTGTTATTTGCTTGCTTATAACGTCCGGTGGTAAATATTACATGTATATTGAGGACGAGAGTACATAAATGGTATATTCTGCAATAAAGGTCGACTAGGAGAAAGGGTATACACTTGAATCAGTAACATCAGCTAAGTACCTTGGTGTCACAATACAGTCAAACCTCAAATGGGACAAACATATAAATGACATTACATCAAAAGGTTACAAATCACTGGGTTTTCTAAAACGAAATCTAAAAACAACAATCCCATACATAAAATCCCAGGCATACCAAACACTCGTCAGACTCAAACTTGAATATTCTTGTTCTGTTTGAGACCCTCACACAATCGATTAAATCTGAGATGGTCAAACGAAGAGCTGCTCAGTAAGAATGCAATACCATATTACGCGTACAGCGTTACAAACATGCTCACAACATTGACATTTAACAAGCTTCCGTCATAAAAGTAATTTGTTTAATGTGTAGTACGGATTTGCGTATTATTTTCGCATTTATTTGATTGTAGCGAACTTTTGAACTCTTCTTCATATGGCGGTATTCTTTTTAAAATTTAAATAACAGATTAGCAATTTAAATGCTATCTCGAAACTTTCAAGAGTTACACTTTTAACTCTAGATTTAACGAACACTCAAGATTACCACTTTAACTTTAAGTTCGACTTTGACTCGAGAATTCTGACAATTGCGTTAATTTGAACTCGATTTAGTTTATAACAAATGAATAAAATCTTTATTTTCATAAAAAAAAAAAACAGTTAGAAATATGTAGTGCATCAATCATGAATTGCATATACATGTTTTATTAACACGAAAAGGTTCTTACATGAACGAAACGAACTTCTCTTAGACGTTCTTGATTTTTTTATCATTAAATTATTTGAAAAAAATAGTTGTTCAAACTTAACTTAAGATGTTTACATTTTTGTGACAGAAATGGGTAAAAAAATATCTACCATTATCCAAATAGTGGCACCACCGTATCTATTGAGCCAAATTCTCTTCCACTTCTTGGTAAACTGTGCCATCTTCTAGTCTCAATATATTTGTAATCGGCGATTATCACATCTTAAAATAAGCATGTACAAATACGTGAACATTCTGAGATGGATTTCTAAACTTTGAAACACACTTCATTTACCACTGTGTTTATCAAGTATGACTAGTCACAAATTATAACAGGTGCATGCAGCTAAACACGTTAACTATGGCGTTACATCGACTTCGCACTAAAAAGCTTTGTTAGTTTCATACATAGTGCTCGATTTTGGGTGCTGGTGGTCGTGGGTTAAAGCCTCGTCTTGGAAAAACCACAGATTCGAACATGGGTAAGTATGCTGTTCCTCCGCTTACAAATGTAGGTCCGGCATTTTGGGATTGAGAGCAAAGACATGTCAGCTCGCGGAAAAGATAAGCCGGTTCGAAGTTAGAATATTGTGTCCAGTTTTAGAGTGAACTGTTACCAAATGAAGTAGTACGACTTATTTGTTTTAGATTAAGTCATGTATTAGTCTTTAAAGAATTATTATATGGTATTGTTTTGCTCATTGTTGAAGGTCGTCAAGTGCCCTATCGTTGTTTACACTAGATCTGTGTCTTTTGATATCTTGTGTTAAGCCGTCTCGTTGGCAATCATAACACATCTACTTATATTCATACCAATTAAACTCAATGGTCGGACACATTTCTTTATGTTTTCCCTATAATGTTCTTTTACGTCCGATTTTTTTCATGATTGGTTTTAACATTTATCTTTCCCTTCTTAACTATGCATTTGCTAGTGTGAATGCACCCTGTTAACATGGAATACCACCAAGTACTTGGGAGTTTAAAGAGAAATGTTCCTGTATATCAGACACTTCAATGGTAATTGATCTATGGTGATTGAGATCATATCAAAATTATTTCTTGATTCTTAAAAGTGATTTTTATATTGAATTATGCAACTATCATCAAAAGTTAAATGGAGCAATGAAAACGAAATCAGTAGATTTATCAACCAATCTTAGACATTGATCAGCTAAAATGTACCGAAATACTCATTTTAAACAAAAACTAGTTAGTCAAGTACTAAAATCAAAAGAAGAAAGATGCAGACAAAGAAAGACGTTATAGTGAACTATCTCTCTCCATGGATAGAAGATTAACTTGAAACGAGACATTAACGTACGTTTACGTATTCTATGTGGGTAAAACATTCACTTAGAAAGTGTCCAAAAAAGGGAAACAAAAAATTATAATTTGCATACGTTCGAATTAAATTCCTAAATTTGCCCTAATCGGAACTCAAAAAGCCGAATGATTGAAATACAAGACTTACATGTAGGATGTATGAAAACCAAAACATTTGAAAGCTACAATTATGACCAAAAGAGACAAATCGATCCAAGATTAACTTTGTTTGATAATAATAATTTATAACTTTATTGAACGTTCACTTAAAAAATATACAATAATTGCACTACAAAGCTATCCGAAAAGAAGAATAGAGATGCAAGTATCTATAGTACAAATAAACTCCTTTTTCAAATGTTGTCATTGATGATTAATAATTTATATGTGAGCGTCATGTATCATAGTTTTATATAACCTTTTTTTAAATCTTACATTTAAATGAATGTACACATAGGCGCGTTAGTGAAACTCCTTGGAGCCAGAAAGGAAGTAGTTATTGGTTAATGATAACATTATTTGTCAAATATTTGCAGTGTCACAGTTCGCTTAAGGAAATTAAATTTGTAGTGCATCATTAAATAATCAATTGCCCAAAACTGTTTTATATGGTCTAATGTCTCCTCTATGCTTTTGAATTATTGCGTTTCATTTAATGTGTAGAGCAGACGTCCAAATTCGATCCGAGTGCATTAGCGTTATAATAAGCAATGAATTTCAAGTATTTCTGTACGTAAATATAGTACGAACCGCGATAACAAAATTAAAATTTTTGAACAAGAAAAGATTCTGTGGTACATTAAAACTGTCGTAAGAATGTATTCATCAATGAAATATTTGTTCCGTTTTATTGTGTCGCGGATTGATTTTCGATCGACCAGTCAACTCTGTATTGTGCATCATCTTTGATCTATTGAAACGCTAAGTCGTTTAGTGTCGTAACGAAACATTAAAATATCTCTTATATCAGAACTTTCTTCATTATAACTATCTTGACTAAACATAGGCGAATCTTAACGTTGAAAGCTAAGTCAATAAAACGTTATATTAATGTATTTTAAATGTTTCACAAACCGTTGTGGAATTGGGTATTAAATACTTAGGTAGGTCATTAAAATAGCGGTGACATTTGTTCCTCAAGATGGCGGTGTAGGCGGGTTCCAGTCCTTTTGTTCATGCTGAATTGTTTTATGATTTTTAAATGATGAGTCAATTACAAACGGAACATGCAGCGAGATAATTCAGTTTTAACACCTGCAATTTGGATTCCTAAAAAAATATGCATTTCCTAAGTAACCACAGAACTTCCAGTATTAGTACAAAACTACAAATGCAGTAAATATGCACTTGTTTGTATATGACCTCTTTACAAATTTCCCTATTTAGTTAAGTAGATAGGTCCCTGTCAGTTCTGTGAATTGTCGAAGTACGCAAGACACATATAGACACAGCAAAGTATTTGATTTACACTTTCACAATTGTCTATCATATTTGGTTTAGTTGTGTATTGTTTTCTTCATTAATCAGACAGCTAGTTTCCCGTTTGAATTGTTATACATTTGTTAATTTTATTTTGCTGTATGGGTTTTGTTCATTGATGAAGTCTATGCGATGACCATTATAGGTGTTACCTTCTAGCTCATTTGGTCTCTTGTGGATAGTACATGTAAAATGATGCAGGGGCGGATCCAGCCATTTTAAAAAGGGGGGGGTTCCCTAACCCAGGACAAATGGGGGGTTCCAATTACATGTCCCCATTCAAATGCATTGATCGTCAAAAAAAGGGGGGTCCAACCCCCGGAACCCCCCCTCTGGATCTGCGCCTGCGATGTCTCATTGGCAATCTTCTTGGGCTTTTTTTATTTCTTTTAACTGTTGTAAAACTAACGACTTTATCATCTTCCTTTAAAATATCTTAATAAACATCTGTATCGTACATCGGTAAAATCGTATGTTCCCTTTTTAGTAGACATCAAGTTCGTTTCCAGGGAAACCTGGAATAACATACTGGAACGACTTAAGTGTTCTGTTATTGGTTGATCTTTTGGCTGTCACCTGTTCCTGGTCATAAATCTGACATATTTATGAAAACCGAAATCGTGAAATAATTTTCATTTATTTTTGACACCACTTGAATACTCAGCATGATCTGTGTTTAACCTTCGATATTGGGTTTTTGCCTTATTATGTGATTGATGGCTGTAAACAAGACAGTTTGTCACAAACTTTTGTAAACATTGAAAGGAAGTAAAGTTCTCATAAATTCTGGTCGATATAAGCGTTGAACTTATATTAAGATCTGTTCCAATGAGATTTGCTATCATCTTGAGGAAAGTTTTTAACAAAGAAACTTACATTTAACTATTTTTACTACAATGATTATTTGTGTTTGTAGTTCCTTAGGATGATGGTACGAATAAAAGATCAAAGTATACAGTGTAAAAAGTGAGAATGGCATATGTCAAAGAGACAACAACCCGACCAAAGAGCAGATAACTTAACCAGCTGTTTGTTCGTTAATCTATGAAAGTAATATTCTAGAATAAGACCAAAGTTATACAAATGTGGTTGATATAACCAAAATTGTTTTTACAACCAGCTGCAAATATTTCTCACAAAATCATGACAATATTTGAGTATCAAGTGATGAAGTTGAAATCAGCCCTTTGTAAAATTTACGGACGCCATCAAAAGTTGATAGACCGTTATGGAATATCCGTTCCAAAGATTATAGCGGATATGTTCCAAATGTCGTACCTACAATTCCAAACCCTTTTCTCCGAATGTGACCAAACGGAATTAGACTTCAATGATTACCGGGTCTGTTCTTACAAGAGAAACACGATGGGTGCCACATGTGTAGCAGGATCTGTTTACACTTCCGGAGCACCGGAGATCAGCCCCAGTTTGTGGGAGGGTTTGTGTTGCTCAGTCTTTAGTTTTCTATGCTGTGGTTTGTGTGTTTTATTGTTTGCCTGTTGTTTTCTTCTTTTTTGTTCAGCCCTTACGTGGTCAGTTTGAATGTTTCTTTGGTATCTTTCGCCTCTTTTTTGAATGAGCAATGGTAGATCAACAGTAAAGAAGAAGGGGGGGGGGGGTATCTAACTTTTGCTTAATATTTCTAAGAATTGACTTTATGCAAAAGTCAGATCTTGTGATAGGGAACGGTTTACTAATAATTTAACAAAAGATAAATATATAAATTCAGCATCCTTTAAATCCGCCATTCAAGTATTACTCCTTACATTTACCCTGTTGACGTTTTCATATACTCAATATTTCTCATTATTGACTTCTAAACAAAGTCTATTCACATTCATAGATCTTGAACAGAGGGGGTTACTATCAAGTTTTTATCGTTGTCTGTTTGCATCCAGTGGGAAATATCTCATGCATGTACAACACGAAACAATTTAGCAATAAAGCAATATAAGGTGTTGCAAGGTGGTTTGATAACGACTAATGTCTAAGGGATGCAAATACCACATATGGTATGTTTCAAAGGGGCAGATATTTTCCCATTGCAACGTACCAGGTATTTAACGAGATGTGGCATTGATTTTTTTAACTTGCAGAGGGAACATGGGCTAACTATTCATATATATCTACACGAGGCATTGAATTCGTCGTCCTAGCTATTCTGTACAGACGTGGCTGCGTATTTATACATCCCGCACACCAAAAAACGAACTTTTCTTTTTGTTTTATCTTGCATTTCATTGGCGAATGTCTTTTGGCCTTACCATAGTAATTCAAATGATTAACGTAGGTTGGTGTACCATTATGGGTCTTATAAGAACATCATTTTCTTGTGTCCCTAATGTTATCATTGTCTTTTTCTAAAAATTTTTCCCCATTCTGTTGGGTTTTTTTCAATTTGTGTTTGTAAAAATGGGGTTAGGAATTTAAAAACTAATTCATTATTTTTACTATTATTATTTTCTTGTTATTATTAATAATTATTTATTTCTCTTGGAATATTTTAAACTACTCGGTTGTGTCACGAGGTATAACGGAACCTATACAGACGTAGTTAATTAATTTGTCTACCTAGTATGTAGAAACAATTACTTTGGATTATGCCCCCCTGCTTAATAATACATGTACTGATTTGTAGATAATGTATCAACACTATATAATTATTATCATTTATTTAATTATTTAGATAATCATTAGTGTCATCTTGTTCTGACATATATTTCTATGTAAAAAAATGGTGTTTGTATATAACTATAATCTTTGCTAATTCATATTGAATAATTGAGTAGTCTATCTGCAAAAACATAACACAACCATACCAATATCACTGGATTAAAATTAGAAATTGATTTTAAATTCATATTTTAAATTGTTTAAAATATTTAGCTGACTTAAAATGACTGTGAATCCAGATTTGAATATCGCAAGATCGGTGTATTATTTTTTCGTGTTAGTCTTATCTTCTTTTGAGATTCCGTTAAATCTGATGAAAGTTCCATAACACAAGAAGGTTTTCAATTCTTTGGGATAAAGAAAAATTTGGATTCAAAGTATTTTTGACTCGTATTATTTTTTTTTTATTTATTTCGGGTGCCACTCAAAGTATCCTAAGCTATATGAATATGAATTTTAATGTTCTGCTCCAAATGCTGCTGGTGATATTTTCTTTTATAACTTTGCATAGTGACTATTGCAACATGCCTTGACACGAATTGTATCATTTGCATAAGACTTGCAACTGTATTTCAAAGAAATTATAAAGTGCTCAAAATGATTATAAGTATTAAGCTACATGTAGCTGTCTACTTTATCAAGGCGATGACATCTATTAGTATAAATCATTATTAAAACAAGTTCATGTTTTTCCGAGTCGTATTAATGGACTTTCACACTTCTTCAAATTTGTATCACCTATGCAGGTGATTAAATACATGCACCGTATATCACAATAACAACAATTGTTTAAAAATAAATAAGCTTAAGAGCGTAAGAAATGCATAATATATGAATGGATCGTTATTTTTATTTTTGAGTACTACTTTAACAAGCTGAATAAGTGCATCTAATGAAAAAGAGAGCAATGCTCTTTTGAGCTAATGTCTTTTATTTTTCTTTGATCTGTGTTTTGAAAACACCAAAGGTGCATGCGCCCATAATAAATTTTGAGTACTCTTCTAATGAAATTGAGTTGTGATTTCCCTTTCTAGAGTGAGGCCATAACGTAAGCTAGGGGAATTAGCGCGGTAACCTTTATAATTTGATTAACCTATTCATGAGTATTGATAATTAAATTGTTTATTAATTAATATTGTGATTTTAATAACAATCACACAATACAAGAAATCAACATATGTTCTTTTGTTTGTTTCTTTAATCAATGTTTTTTCTCACCTTTAATTAAACCAATTAATTAATTTACACCTGTTAGTTACTTTACATGTACGCGAACATTTCTTCCATGGGAAAAAAAGTAAATATTAAAATAGAGAAAAAAGTTTACTCTTAATTTTTTAAACTAATGTAAATTAGTGATGTAATCTAGAAATAACAAGGTGTTATTTGGTGTTTTTATTGTGGTCCCCTCCATTGAACAACTCTTAAATTAAAAACGAAGAGAGAAAAAGTCCCAAGAAAATGAACATATCAGTTAAATCTGTGAAGGATGAAACTGAGTGACCAAAGTTGCTAATTATTTCATAGTTTAATTTCTTATTTACTACATCCATGCATAAATACATAAAGGTGACTTCTGCAACCAAAACTAAATTCACCAGTACTAACGTTTTGCATTAGATTCTGTAGATTTACTTTAAAGACGAAATTCGTTTATAAGTAACAGGAGATTTGAACAAAAAATGCATAACAATAATAATTCACATTTCCATTCTTAATGCACGTATCTCTGCGACCCCGATTCCACATTTCATGTACAAGTATGTGATTTTCTTTGACAAACGAAGTCTTTTGCATATAATTTGTTTGACATTTCCAATGTGTAAAAACAATGTCTTTTCTTAAAATTTCGAGTCGATTTTCTTGTTCTAGGATAGACGTCAAGAGTGAAATTTGCAGTCATTGTCATGTCAGAAATACCTGCCACTGAACTGTTGATTATCGTATCATCAGTGGGCCGAATTAAACAAATGAAATTTTAAAAAGACTGTCATCTTTCTGAAGTTTTCCATTCTTTCTACTTGTTATAATTCTTATGTATATATAACCATATTTATCAACATACAAAAATCGTTTAAAAATTTCTGTCGAATATACATTAACATGCATGCTTGAATTGTTTTCAGGTCTCAGTATTTTACAAATTCTTAAATTTAGTTTACAATATAACCTATTAACTCCCAGTCTTTCAGCAGCTGGGGAGAATTTCAAAGAATGAACCCAAGCGAAGTCAAAAGAAAAAGTTTTTCCATAAAATTCATAATTTCAAATTAAATTTAAAATGGTTGAGATTTCTAAACATCACACAGTTTATTTGCACATTATGTAGTACGGGGCTATTAATCATGAACGACAACTCGGCATGAGTTCTATGAAAACTTAAATTTATTTTTAAAGATGTCGCGCTGAGACGTTTTATGTTTACTAAAAAATGTATTTAATAAGATTGAGATAGTTCACGGAGAGCCATCGGAGAACTTTTTAAAATGAAGTAGCATTTATGTTTAAAATTTTATATTTTGAATGATTGCTTGTACTTGACTTGTATCCTAAAACTTTTATTTAAGGCCTGTTTTCACATCTACTTTCGAGTAGGTTGATTGACTGTTTCGTGCTTTATGTCCAGTGACAAATACTTCATGCATATTCATGACGAGTTTATTAAAATAATACTGGTATGTTCTGCAAGTTCGACCGTGGTGAAGGACAGATTTGAATCTCCACTGAAAATAAGGGTATCAAAAGGGGCTGGATGCAAAGATTATTTTTTATGCTGAAAGCTTGGAACTGAAACAATACAAGGCATCGGGTTTAACGTCTCCCTTTTGGACGGACGTTGGTGTGTATTTATGCATACCGCACATCCAAAAGAATATCACACTCCAGTAATGCATGGTTGTATACCCATTATTTTATAATGCAAGAAGTCAAGTGATTCTTAAAGTTAACAATCCGATGAGTAAACTGTTTTTTTCCTTTTTTCCGACACCCATATTATGGCATGCTAGAAAAAAGAAAAGAAGAAAAGAAATGATGTAGAAGAGTTTATGAACTTATTTCCCTTTCTATATCAAACGAAGGATTACTAGAAGCATTACTATAGATGTTCAGAAGCAATAAAAATTAATGAAAGAATGGCGAAAATATATATATATATATATATTCTTAGTTACTTTGAGAAAGTACACATCCATTCCAAGTTATTCTACCCAAATGACATAAACTTTTTACAACGAACTCTGATTTCTACCACAAAATTTAACGGGGTGACATAATCATTTCGAATCGTGAAATATTTGAAAAATAAAGTTATAGGAGGTACATGACCGTCGAGCCTTTTTCTTGAATGTAAACACAGATGACAATATTGTTTATAATCAATTCAACAGGGCTCGTGATGTTTAAATAAAACCTTTGTACAAAGTTTACTGCATATTTGTTCAACTCTCAGATTATCTTTAGTCAAAAATTGACAAATCGGAAAATAATTACAAACTTTCGATGAAGCAATACAAAAATCGAGTTTTAGGAAATAGGTCGTACCCTGAGATATCTTTTCGTCAGAGGATGATCAGAGTACGTAATTGTAGTTTTAAACTACATAGGGCTTTGGGAAAATCTTTGAGTTGTATACAATATATGTATATGACAATGTTTTTGATATCTAGATGTCGACAGAACTCATTATTGAAACATGTAGATATTTAGAAGTAAAGTAAAAACTACGTGCGATCTAGGAACAGTATATATCTATCAATGTATTCATTCCTGGTTATATGAACACTCTGAATATCACTATGTAGTTCTCAAGTGTTATGCCTCGTTCACAAGAACATTTAATTCGAATTGCATTCGAATCGAATGCGAATAGAATTCGCTTATCGCGTTCACACACTTTTCTTTTTTCATTCGAATAGATTCGAATTGGCTAACTCGAATTATCCAATTCGCATTAGAAATACGCTTTTGTTAATACGAATTAAAAGTTAACGTCGTTTGGACAGTAATTTAGCGAAGTTGATGCACATTGCAATTCGAATTACAATGGACGTTAAAAGTTTCGAATGCGAATTAAACTAATTCGAATTAGTTAATGCCAATCGAATTCGAATTACGTGTGAATTCAGCATTACTGAAAAAGTTCAATCTATCATGTCTATAGGCGTAGACATGGAAAAAAACTCGTTAGCCGTCTATCGAACCTCCTCAGACGAACACTCGATTTCCTACTGTAGTTTATTTTTTCATATTTGCAATCAAGATTACAGATGGGGAATTGAAAAACATATAATATTAATAGTTATTATAATTACAATAACATACGTTGAATTCGTGTGATCTTAAAAGAAAAATTGGTTATTTACTTTGCAGATCATATCAAGAAAAATCACAAAACGTAGTCTAACATCCAAGTAATATATAATCAATTTATTTGTGGTACATTTTGATGTAGATCAGGAGAAAATACATATTTTGATATACATATTGATATATAGGAGAAGTGCTGCATAAATGTTATAACCACAAATTATTTAGATCAGGATCTAGGATATAAATTCTTTACACGAAATGGAATGAATTATAGTGCATATCATATGATGTGTAAATAGTGATTTCACTTTTTATGTCATTATCTCAGACACATAGGAATTAATAATTTTCGCATAAAATTTCTTTGTTTTGCATTAAAGATTTTTTTGAGTGTTTGACATCGGGTCAAATGTATATAACGGATTGGACTCTAGGAATAGACAGTTGATATTGACACAGTCCATAATCTATATTTTGTATACACTATTAATTAAATTGGATGTTTTTAAGAAATCAAATGGATGTAAAATATAACACATTGAACATATTGAATATTTAAATAACTTTGTTTGAATGTGCGAATATTAACACAACGTGCTCGCCTCTGAATGAAAAATTCAATATAAATTTGCTATGCAAATATAACTGAAATGAATGCTAACTTTGTTGAGATCGATTTTAAAGGGATTAATATAAATAAGGACACGAAAGAAAGTGTTTCTAAATATACAATGTCGATTTTTCTCCATCACAAAAAAGAAATAGTTGTTTATGATATAATAACGTTATTTCATTCTAAATTTTAACAGACGTAATTTTAAATGTCATGCAATTCTCATAATTGATATTGTTTCTGGTGTACAATTATGAGATAAAAATCTGTCATTCATTCATATTTCTATAAATATTCACGGAAACTGTTTATCTAATTGTAAATCTATTGTATAATTACATTTTTACATCGACTTCTTAATTGTACTTTTACTCAATTTGTCGACATCCATTACTGGCCAACCATGACGGTGATTGTTTTCCGGTTGAGTTGAGCCAATCACGGGTCAATATTTTGTCAAGTGGGCGGAGCGATTGAGTAAAGAGGACGAGCAATCAAAACGATTATGTGATAAAGTATGTCCTTACTTTTTCTTTCATTCATAGTATACGATATCCTCAGTGAAATAGTTATTTATTTTTGTCAAATCGTCCGTGCTATTTCAGGAAACGTGTTGGTTATATAATCCTGAAACACAATATGTGATGAAAAAGAAGTAAAACTTCAATAGAGGAATAAGTGTATTTATTCGAAATATAGCGATGGAAAACTATATAAATCACACAACTTTATCGAACTGAAAATGTAGACTTGCAGGCTTTTACACAGAAACACTTAGATAGAAATAAGCTTTGTTATATGGAACTTGTGTAAATTGTGAAGAATATACTTCTTATGAAGAAACGTGATTCTTATTAAAAGTGCTAAAAGGATGACCCGTTTGGATATGAACACTATTTCTTCAGGATTTTGTATTCTGTTACAGTTTTTAACGTTTGTTGGTGGAATACAGTGGCTGTAAGTATTATATTTTTGTATAATTTTGCAATGATTTTTAAAACAATTTAAAGGTACAGTGGATGCTGCACTCTTTATAAAAGTATTGCAATAATTCATTAAACTTTATGTAGCAGAAGCTAACTGACGAATTCTGAGGGCATCTACATACATGTACGTACCAGTTTCTCAATAAGTATAAATTTGACTGAAACAAATGAGCGTATACGATTTCAAAACACAACGGTTCACAAATTGTTAACTAAAATGCAACTAATTCTAAGCATACATTGTAGAAGTGTTAAATACTTACTAGCTTATATCTGCATTCCACAACTTATCTGAAATGATTATATACAAGCTGACATACAATTGATACTTTAATCTTTCTGGCATTAAAATTGAAATCTCTACCCCTACAGCTTTAAGCCACAAACTTAGATTTTATTGACAAGTTTTGCTCAGTTGTGAATAAAGAGGTGGTTAAAGCTTACAAATACCACAGAAAAACAGGTACACATTCGTATCTACTAAAACAAATATCATTTATTAAGAACGAAAGCTAGCCAGGATAAGAGATGTAGATATCAGTTTCTTGATTAATAACGGTTGACTTTGATATATTTTTATTCAGATAGTGTACACAGGGGTCAGGTTGTCTAAGGCCACTAAATTGATGTACCTACTAATGAAACAATGCTATTTACAAATGTGTTAGTCTCGCCGGTATTCTTACTAGACAAACTGAGATAGAGAGATAGAATAAGTGTATGAGAGAAAGAGAAGGATAGAACTATGATCCTCTACTATGATCCCTCATAACACAATAAAAGAGCTTCATTTCTTTAAACGTTAGTTGATTCTTCATATTTTGAATTTGAAAAAATTAAACAAGCTAGACACTCAACAAAATCAATTTCTTTCTTCCTAGATAGGGACTCAACTTTCTTTAACCTACTAGTACTTGATTCGGAATTAGCATATATTCATTTCGATACATGTGTTTGATTTAAACATAAATATGATAATGTACTTAATTTACAAGAGGTTTCGCTTGTTTTCACTGTTGGTTGATTATTGGAATTGTCTCGGTATCTTTACATATGTTTCTCAAAATTTCTCACACTTTTAATCTCAAACATATCCCACTGAAGATTTATTTTCAAATTAAAATTTATTAACAATGAAAATCAAACTTTAACCTGATTTGAATACATTTTTCTATCAACAAAACAGATGTGGGTCTTTTTAATAATTTTAAATTAACCCATTACTTTATGAACTTTTTGTTGAAATGTGCACCGTAAAATTGTACTATTCTTTCAAAATATTTTTGGTATTTTATCATAAATTTGACAATGAGGGGTTATTGATAAGGGAGATAAATCAAGAGCTTTTGTTAAAATTAAAGTAGAACTTAGCATTAATTTAACAAAAGCTACAAGGTTTCCAATAAAGTTTTTAATTCCGCACTTAACGAAAGAACACCTCTTTTCGGCGAACCACAATCAATGTCGTGGAGTCTTGATTTAAATAGTTGTTTGTTGATTATCGAAGTATTCTCCTTTAATGATATGGAGAATTTCTTTACATACAAAACTAATCAGTAAGAGCATGAATCAATGAATGTAAAATGGATTTGACAGGCTTATTTAAATGAAGATATTTCATCGAATTATCCCCCCTTCAATTCAACACGTTATCAATAGGGCTGTTTGATATTGATAGTCAGATAACACAGAAAATACTTCAAATTTTGTTGCTTTATTAAAATACAACAAAGGTACAGATGAATTTAAGAAAAATACAAACAAACAGCTAAAAAAGGGCGTCGTATCAAAACTTGATGTCACTTTTTATTAAATGCAGGAAAAACAGATTTTTTTGTAAACACAGATGTGCATTAAAATAGTGAAATCTACTTGACGGGTTCTTTTCAAGTCTGTCGACCGACCCGACTTTATTTTAACACACCCTTGAAATTTGACAGTTAGAACTGGACGTTTTGGGAGAAACTTTTCAATAAACTCATAAGATATTAATAAAATGATGTTTTAGTGACAATTTCAAATTATTAATAAAAAGTATGGCGACAGCGTCCCAGGCTCCAAATACAAATTAAAAAATTTACAGGCCCTGGGAAAGGCGGACGTGTGACATTTGAGTTATTTGTATTTAAAAACTTTATGACTTTTTTGACATTACAAATGTTTGTGTTCAAAAGCTTGGTGCTCTTTATTATTCCGTTTTCATCCAAATTTCCTTCACTATAATAAATGAAAGTTACAAATGTACATTGACCTCAACAAGACGGCATATTTGAAGTGATGGTGTTAAAACTAGAAAATTTTGTGTAACACATTGTCCTAAGGATATTAAATGATATGAATTATGTTTTACAATAATAACCAAAGGCTTTTGATAAATAATATAATTAACTTTGTCAGTTCCTGTCATTAGATTTGAGTAACGAGTAAACAAAAAACTAAACAGATAATAGATTTTACATTTTGTTAATTGTACATTTTCAATCAAATTGTATAACCAGAAGGAATTATTTGGCAGCAAACTATGTATCACTGAAATCGACACTTGAAATTTTACTATTTTATTTACCTTCAAATAATGAAATCTTGACAAATCGTTTTTCTTAAAATATCAACACCTTTTTTAAAAGTTTGTCATCTTAATTAATGAAGTTTGTTTTTTAAATATCACCCTTTTTGTCTTTCTTTAATTTTGTCAGTATCGTCTCGAGTTCTGTATCAAAATCATGTATTTATTGAAGATTGGTTAATGTTTTAAACATCCAATAGTCAGTATTTTTATATACTTGACGATAGTGATATTCTATTGAAGATACAGTAACGGAGAATAAAATCTGACAACATAATGTTTCTACATTTGCACGGCCATAAAACGTATTTTGTTAGCGGTGATTGACAAATAGAAATTATATAAGCCTTGCAGAAAAATGTTTTAACAGACAAATCACAACTTATTATATGATTTAATGGTTTGGGATAACATTTGTAAACAGCTAACCATTTTGTCAGAACAGCAAATTGCACATTTGTTTGCAGACGACATATAAATCATAATTTATCCCGCTATTTATTACGCGTTTAATGTGAACCGAGGTGTCCGAATAGCACATTAAAAATTACTATTTGACAGTTGTAAACAAATGTTGGTCATACATTTGGCAAACTATTGAAATAAGTTCTTCGTTTATCAGATATTAATGGTGTGAAATTTGCTGACAATTTCATCTGATTGACAACACCAATTAATTATAAATAGATTTGACAAATTGTAATGCAACATAAGAGACACCCGACCTATTAACATCAACATGCCAAAGAAACAACATGTTAAAAGATATTGGACAAACAATTCAACAAGTCCTTTTAAGAGACGATTACTGTCTAACCGCTTTTTTTTAACCGCCCCTTCTCAGAACTTAATAATGTGAGGTTCCAGATTATCCATAAGAAGCGTCAAAGACTACTTACATAGTTTTTTGAAAACTATGGGTAGGTTTTAAGAGCGAAAACAGAAGCTGAAATTTGAAAATCCTCAACTGTACTATTTTGTATCGTTTCGTTTCAATTTAACGTGTTGTCATTAGTAAAATTATAATTTCTTAATTTTTGTTTTTTACAGGTCGTTGGCCAAAATGTCAAGTCTTTCAACTATACAGATTCCAGAAACATGTGATTCACTCGTAGGACTTGTTAAAAGACAAAGAAAAATTTGTCGTAAAAATATTGAAATTATGGACAGTGTTAAAAACGGTGCTAATAACGCTATATTAGAGTGTCAATATCAATTTAGAAATAGGCGATGGAACTGCAGCATGGTAGAGACAAGAAATATATTTGGAAATGTTTTAAAATTAGGTAGGTGTTACCTCCTTTCTATGTATGTTTCTTGTACTTAAGAGTAATAATTCATATGAAACTGACCAAAGAGTGATGAAAACTCAAAAGCACATATAGACGACGAACACAACACAATAAAAATGCCTGTATTTTCAATAATTATCATTTCATATGCTTTCTTCTGCTTTAAGACTTCGTATACGCTATACATAAATGTGATACGAGAAAATTACGTTACATTCATTTTTCTAACTAAAGTGTTTGATTGAAAAGTTTTTCTAAACTTTAGGATTTGACAAATCCCACATACGTATGATTATGACCTTTAAAACAAATAAATACCAAATAAGATCAAAGGAAAAAGGTGTTGACAACATCTATCAAAAAGTTCTTAAACGTCATGGATTTAGTTACATTTTAAAACAGACAGAATGAAGCTGAAAAGTAACATTCGACTTTCATTGTTTTCTAAACCAGAATCAAATAGTTAGTTAATCGTGTAAATATTTGCACAATTAAACGACGTAAATTTGTAAATAGTAGTTGGGTGTATGCGGGGGAGTTAATATATTATCATTAATTTGGACTTTATTAGAGTTTTGTGGTCTTGTTTTTACAGTATTTCGATTTTGGATGATACATTCGTCATGAAAAGACAGATATATTCACAAATTCGTGAATTTGCAAATAGGAACACCTTACATTAAGCATAAGATACTTAAAATTTGCCATTTATCGTGTTTAAAATCAATCTATGTTATTCAGAACACACGATATAACTTGTATTTTAGCCAAAAGCAAGAACGACAAATAGATTTTAGTCTACTCCGATAATAAATGCATTTTATATAAGACATATTGTATTTCAACTCGCCTTTTGGCTAAGGTGGACTGATAATCCTTAAACATATTAATACTTCAAAAATTGTTCAAAGTAGATTTTTAAACTAGAATTTACAGTTGTAAATTTAAGAGACATCCTGGTTCATATAAATATTTGCAAGGTTGGTTCGCTTCAAAGCTCCACATTTTCATTAGAACGATAGTTTATTTGCTATTTTTATGTCCTTTTTGGGCGTTATTGGTTTATTTGGGTTACTGTATCATTTTAATGCATATACTTTTAGTTTCCTCATATTCATCTTGATATTTTCAGGCACGAGAGAAGCATCGTTTGTGCACGCGCTGTCGTCTGCAGGTGTAGCTCATGCCGTTACTAGGGCTTGTAGTAGTGGCCGCTTAACACAATGTGGTTGTGATAGAACAGTTAGTGGACCCAGTGACCAGGGATTTGAATGGTCAGGGTGTTCAGACAATATTGCTTTTGGAATAGCATTTGCAAAAACATTTGTTGACGCTAGAGAAAAGCGCAAAAGAAAAAACAATAAAAACATAGGAAGACAATTAATGAATATTCATAATAATCAAGCTGGAAGAAAGGTGAGTTTATATCGAATGTACTAAATATGTAAATACCATCCATACATAAAACATATTCATACGGATATTTAAAATATATAACAGCTTTTTGAGTATAAAAACATTCCGGATTAGGTTATATATGCAAAGCTTAGGTCTGTCACAAATGAAATGTACATAAGGTTAACATAATATTATTTTAACATAATATTAAATATATATTGAACTTTTGCAAACATCTGCACATCCTAAATAAACATGATTACTTATAACAAGATTTGTGCAACCTGTACGACTTTCTTTGATGAAAACTACTTTTTCTGAACCACTAAAACGAGGTTAAAATGTAAAAGTATAATATGAAGGAATTTCAATTCAGGCATTGAATTTGAACAAGTGAAGCACAATTTAATGGCCTCATGTCGATTTCTTAATACAATATGATTAAAGTTTAATACCACCAAGCCTTTATTAAGATGAGACTGGGCGAATGATTTATTAGATACCTGGACACATTACCCCCATCATTTTCCGTTTCAATCAAATTTGGGATGTTTCCCAGGTGGAATAATAATACGAAATCTAACATAAATCTTACGACTAATGTTAGAGGATACAATACACTCGATATATTTTATGTCATGGTCGTATTGTTGTCGATTTTTATTTACATGTAAGGACTTTACACCTAAAACCCACAACTGTCAGCCTGATGTCTATATTAGACAACATTTCTTACTAGTATACATATTACTCTACTTTCCATTCAAATGCATTTCAATGTATATATAATAGATTACGGTCTTTTTAAACAAATATAAACTAATATACTTGTCATATATATGAATAAAGAGGAAGGAAAATGTATGAACGAAAAAGATTTTATACTCTTTTCCATGCAAATGATTAGGGATAAGTTTTGATGTACTAAAATTCTCATAGCAATTGACGAAAATTACCCAAAACAAGGGACGAACGTTTAGTGCTTTAGGAGAGGTTCTGCTTTACACTACGTAACATTCAATACATCGATGCCATGCAAGAGGTTCCGAATGTTATGTTAGGGGCTTATTGAAATATTATGATCGTGGTTCGTGTATATAAAATGACAATATATGCCAATTTGATGGGATGAACTTGACAATTTTATATCTTGGTAATAGCGTCAAAGTCCTTGATTACATGTCCCCCCGTGTTTTAAGCAAGTAATATGTTGGTGGCAGTCAATAGTAGTTTTGTGTCTAATGTACAACGCTGGATGATTACTTTCAATGGATCCGAATGTAATTTATATAAACTCCATTTCAAGTTACATTACTTCAAACTAACAAAACGTATAAAAACTGATATTTTTGTACGTAATGAAGCATGTAAAAGATTACTTTTTCCGATTAACTTGGCTTTTACGGGCAATTTAATATCAAAACAAATTTTAAAATTCTAAAAATTCAATTTTTAATGTTGAATTTTATTTCGAAGGATTGAAATTTTATTTTTTAGTAATGTCAAAAGTTAAGGTCTCTACTCTCTTTAAATTTTAATGCAAGAGCTTTTTGAATTACGGGGTTGATTAGAAATTGTAGAATGTTTATATACGAAACACATATTTTTAAAATTACGACTTTACTATCCTTTCATCTCTACCGTTCCATTAAAAATGCATCTGTTCATATAATTGAACTGCTTTATCAGAATTAAACAAATGAAGTTTATTATGGAATGCTTAATTTTCGATGTAAGACTTATTTGAGCTGTCGAGTCATGCTCGTGAAACTGTTCGACTTTTGGACAAAATAACCGTTTTTTCTTCAGCTCAAATACGTAATCATTAAAGTAGAGTGAAGGAATTTAAAACTATTAACATTGATCCATAAGTGCCTTACACATTTACTAAAATATTCAAATAAAAGTTTATCTCTAAGTTAGTCTAACATATTAGATATATATTTTCCTTATTAGACTAATCTAAAGATTTATGTCACATAGTTGTACCAACAGACTGGTTATTATCTAGTTTAAGACTGTTCCCTCGCACCCGATAGTATGTACACGCAGTAATTACATCGTAAATGATTCTACACTCATTTTCATGAATATGGACGGATTATCGAGGTCCATTCAGTGAAAGGATTTACGACTTCCATTTTCGATCATAAATATTCGTTCTACAAACATACTATATAGTATCACATAGATACACTTCTTTTTATATTATAATTATCAAGAATTGCCTAGATACATGACGATACGTTTCAGTTCTATTCCATTCATCATCTTGTGTATGTCTATTCCGATTTGTTGACAGGGGGGTTTAACATTATGATAAAAATGCAATTTTGTCCAAATAACAACGCCTCGCCAAGGCTGATAATGTCTTTTGTTAATGACACGTCCTGAACTATGCTTATAAAAATTCTTTAAGAAATTCCCACGACAAGAAATCTTAAATATGGATGGAAGTATTTGCCACTGAACTTTCAAAAATTTGACAATCTAATCTTATTCTTGAAAAAAAACGTCAATTGTCTTAAATATGGCTGAAATATTTGTCACTGGACACTGCAAATACATTTGTATTGCCATTGGACATTGAATACACACCAATCAAATTAAAATTTTGAGAAAAAAACAGCAGTTGTCTTAGATACTGATGATATATTTGCCATTGGACTTGAAGTTTACTCCAATCAAATCAAATTCTTGAAAAAACTAATATTAACTTAGGAGTAGAGCGAACAGGAGACATATTTATGAAAGCTAATTATACAATTCTAAGATGTTATGATACCAATCTTTGTTATTACGTTCATATCTTGATTGATGTCAGGTCACGTGATCAGGGTCAGTTTATGTTTGTAAGTAGTGAAATATTTATAAACATTGCTCAATATGTGTTGAAATGTAAATTCCAAAAATGTGTCAGGAATAGTAATTATGACACAGAAAAACGTCTTCATCGATTGTAAACACAAACACTGACACGCAACACAGATACTTTAAAACATGATGAAGGAGACAAAACATATGTGGGTATACGTCAATGAGACAGCAACCCAACAAAACATGATGAAGGAGACAAAACATATGTGGGTATACGTCAATGAGACAGCAATCCAACAGATACTTTAAAACATGATGAAGGAGACAAAACATATGTGGGTATACGTCAATGAGACAGCAACCCAACAGATACTTTAAAACATGATGAAGGAGACAAAACATATGTGGGTATACGTCAAAGAGACAGCAACCCAACAGATACTTTAAAACATGATGAAGGAGACAAAACATATGTGGGTATACGTCAAAGAGACAGCAACCCAACAGATACTTTAAAACATGATGAAGGAGACAAAACATATGTGGGTATACGTCAAAGAGACAGCAACCCAACAGATACTTTAAAACATGATGAAGGAGACAAAACATATGTGGGTATACGTCAATGAGACAGCAACCCAACAGATACTTTAAAACATGATGAAGGAGACAAAACATATGTGGGTATACGTCAATGAGACAGCAACCCAACAGATACTTTAAAACATGGTGAAGGAGACAAAACATATGTGGGTATACGTCAATGAGACAGCAACCCAACAGATACTTTAAAACATGGTGAAGGAGACAAAACATATGTTGGTATACGTCAATGAGACAGCAACCCAACAGATACTTTAAAACATGATGAAGGAGACAAAACATATGTGGGTATACGTCAATGAGACAGCAACCCAACAGATACTTTAAAACATGGTGAAGGAGACAAAACATATGTGGGTATACGTCAATGAGACAGCAACCCAACAGATACTTTAAAACATGGTGAAGGAGACAAAACAAATGTGGGTATACATCAATGAGACAGCAACCCAACAGATACTTTAAAACATGGTGAAGGAGACAAAACATATGTGGGTATACGTCAAAGAGACAGCAACCCAACAGATACTTTATAACATGGTGAAGGAGACAAAACATATGTGGGTATACGTCAATGAGACAGCAACCCAACAGATACTCCACATTCCGTTCGAACGTTGAATTTAAAAGGGGTAACATAATGCGACGTATTTCAATATGAAGATCTATAAATAAGTTTTTACAAAATATGCCATGAATTGTACTAGTCGATCAACACAACAATGTGACAAATTGTTTTGGATTAAATACATTTTTGACTTCCTTTTCAAGTGACCTTTCGATTCACACTTAGATGCCAATCACCGCAGTAAGGAAATCAAAGTTAACAGTTATGGCAAAGATAAATTGATAGGTGATCACTGGGTTATACGTGTCGTATAGTTATTAATATGACATGCACTCGGTTAATATAAAGCATTTTGACATGTGTATTTTAAAAAAATTTCAATGGCAAAATTATTAATAATTACTTTTGAAACAAGGCCTTGGTTTTGAAATTTTTTGAAAGATTTTTTTTAGTTCACTTTAATATTATTGTTTTCACTTTTTTTTGCATTGTCACTTTCGATCAAAAATGAAACTCATTGATATGGTGTAATGTTATTCAACAATGAGTAATACTAGTATAGTACATTTAGTACGTTATTGAGAACTCTGATAATGAAAGTAAAGAAATGCAATATTGATATTTATTAAAAAGGTACATCCCTTGAATGCCGGGTGAACGGTGTTTTAGTCCTAAAAAAGTATATAACCTCGTCCTTTATTCAGTGATATATTGCACTGTGGTAAAATTGTCGTTTGTGGAAAATCCCCTCCCTAAATAAAGTTTAAACCGTTTACATCTAACATCAAAACTATTTGAAGGGTAGATTTGATACAGGGTAAAACGGTAGGCAACCACAGAATCCGGTCAGGATTTGCGTGATTATCCCCCCTTCTTTACTAGATTAAGGACCCTTTTTAACTGTGGGTACATCAAGTTGGCATCGATTCTCAGTGAAGTCTGTTTTTTCAATCATCATTAAATCGTAATCATCATAGCTGAACGCCGTCTGTGTTATCAACAATAAGAGGTGTTTTTCTGGAGATATACAAATTCAAATATTTATACGTATAATTCTATATTTTTGGCACCATTTCTTAATTGTCAATCCAAACTTTCCTTATATTTAATTAATAATAGAATTCTGGGTGCACTTGACGAGAAATTGAAAAAAGTTTATTTATACAATGATTAAGTATAAGTTGTTTTGAAAGAGAAATTAATAGAATCGGTATCTCTTACTATACACAAAGACAACAACGCCAGCATATTTTGGAGTTTTTCTGACGCTCATATTGCAACATGTTATATTCAATGACCGTGATATACACGTTAGAAATTTCAATTTGCTTTTTCAAAGGACGTATTTACTTTTAACTGTATTTTTCCATACTCTTAATAATTTTCAAATATTGCACCTAGCTAGCCAAATGTTTTCGACTTTAATTGATTACCTGTTAAATCTTCAAAGGTTGAACCTGATTTACTTTATATTCCAATATAAACAAATTGCAATCTGATCATTTATCTTGTACCTTTATCTTCATATACTGTTACAAAGCACGCTGGTGCACTTCGTTTGAAGGGCAGCAGTCTGAGGAAGAATATGTGCAAGTCTTGTTTCTAACTAAGAAGTGTAATAATAGCAATGAAGCTACTGTTTGTTTGCTGTTTGTATGGGGGAAAGGTGGTGACATTTTTTAAGTGTACATTTTGCTGTTACCCATTTGGCTTTTTCTGTGTATAATTTTTATTGAATTTCATGAAAGTCAGATTCAGCGGGAAAGGGTGGTTGAAAAGGAAAGCCGCAGAGTTACCACATTGTAGCTTTTAAATCCCGATGCATTTTAAACATATGATTTAGAATTAAACTTGTCTCAGCACTTAGAAACTTAATAGTCAGTAATGACTTTCTACTCCATGGCAAATCTATACGCACTATATATAAAAATGTATTTATATGTTTTTTTCTTTGGATACATTATAAGACACATAAATAACAAACTGAGGTCAAAATTTTACATATTATTTATATATTTACCTATACATATTTATTATAAATTATCAATACGACATATGGTAGAATTTTATCACCGGTAGCCAAAATCTAAGGTGCAAAAGAGCTTCAAGGTTATATCATATCTGTCAGTAGCTGTAAATAAACTATATGTAAAAAGTAAAAAAAAAATAGGATATGAAAAATGTTTCGTCAGAAATATGTCGAGAATTTATCAAAGAAGGTTTGATATCGTGTTTTGTTGTAATAAACATTTCAAACCGAAATGTTTATCAAATCAAGCATAAATTATACGAAACAACAGAATTAATGACTTCCGGAGTATTTCACTTCCATGTCTGGAAAAAGTGCTAAAACATGGTTGTATATTTGACCTATACAAAACACAAAGAAACAAATTCCTGTCATGCCATCCGACAAAATATAGTGCTGTCGTCGTGAAAATTACAGTGACCGCGCATTCATGCATACATAACATTTTTTGACGACTTACAAGGCAGTGTACATGCTTTCAATTTTACATTTTTATCATTGATACTTTTTTGTAAGATTTATCAATGGTTTTATGTCTTTTTTATTTCCAGAGTATCGAAAACAACATGAGAATAGAATGCAAGTGCCATGGTGTGTCAGGATCGTGCGAATTACGGACTTGTTGGCGAGCTATGCCAACTTTTAGAGAAGTCGGCTCCAAAATAAAAGAAAAATTCGACGGAGCAACAGAAGTTAAATTAGTTTATACAAACACTTTACCAAGACTTGTGCCTGTTAATCCAGAATTCAAAGCACATACAAGTTCAGACTTAGTTTATTTAGTTGCTTCTCCCGATTTTTGTGAACCAGACCCAAAGTCAGGTTCTTTGGGAACAAAAGGCAGAATTTGTAATAAAAACTCCAAAGCAATTGACGGTTGTGATCTGTTGTGTTGCGGACGAGGATACGAATCCCGGAAGAAGAGAATCGTAGAAAGATGTTACTGCAAGTTTCATTGGTGCTGTTACGTGTCATGTCAGGAGTGCGTGCGCGAAGTTGAGGAACATTATTGCAAATGAAAGAATCAAAATCATCGGCTGTTAAGGAACTACAAAATTCACCAAAATGATATTACAGTAAAATGAAATCCAAACATTATATATCACGAGTCATAAAGTCATTTCCCGCACAAAGTGCTTGTAAAAGTATTTACATGTATGCAATCGATACAAGAAGAGGAGCTCCGAGTATGACAAGTATGAAGATGGAAGGAACATTGATCAAATGTCTTCTTTTTAAGAAATCTCAGGTTAATCAATTTCTTATCATTTACAGTAAGACTAAAAAAGGCTGTGATTATTCTGTGTACATTTACGAATACAAGAAAAGTCAAATGAAATAACATTGTACGACTTTTATACACAATATTCGTAAATAATACTGTAAATGATATACGATATTACTTAAGCACATGTGCCTCGACAGTATGCAAATGTGTTTTGATTATGTTCAACATGTTAATACTGTAGATATTAAATACATGTGCCTTATTGTTAATGTATCATGTGCGACTGTAGGTTGGTCTTCACTTTAATCATTATTATCGTCCGTAGCACAAAAGTGGTTTCCGGTTTATCTCGTGAACCACTCACGTGTTATCAATAACTTATCACTGTAAGTGCTATTGTCTGTGGTAACACATATATCGCCAGTGTCACAACGGTTGTTTCGGATCTGCAATAACCATCATCATACCATATTACATATATCTTTATACTAAAATAGATAACTTTGTTTTATAAATTTTTACATAGTATCTATGTATGTAAAAATACTTATTTCTTCGTAACATCAGTTAGCTTTCATATATGTATACTGCCGATTTCGATAACTTTTGTGACACTGGTGGTGATTATTACTAAAACTGTTAATATTTATGTTAATTTATGTTAAGTATCATGTTTCAGCACACTGCCCTTTTCTTGCCTTCAAAATTCATTCTTTCCTTTAATCAAATGAAAATTTCAGAAATTTAGAGTTTTGTTATATATATAATATTGTATAATATCCATTAAATGACAGAACCTAAAAGTTCGATCGATTTTTAACAAATTTTCAATTTTCAAAATAAAATTCATTCATCTTTGTCATAGACAGAAATGGCAAACAGCAAAATTATTTCCACGAACTTAGTTACACGACAATTTTGATAAATTTGTATAAGTATCTAGAATTTCATTTCATAAGTTGTATTCATTTATTTCTAACTTAGATGTTCAAAGGTTGACAGGGCCAAACAAAATCTCAGCATTTCCCAATTAAAATCAAAATGTATCATTATCAAATGTGCTGTTATATATTAGTATGTAGGTATATTATATACCTCTGAAACATGTGATATGTTTTTGTTGTAAAATTGTCTCATGAAGTTAAAAAATATAGAAAAAATAAAATATATCTATTTTGTTATATTTGTATCTATTTCCTCCGTTGAGTATTTCGATTGACACTGCATGTATAGATATATATGGAGGATATTTTATTATCTTTGTTGATAATGTGTCTCCAATACGAGTCACTACAGAGAAATACATATGCATGTAAAAAAACTATCAGAAGGATCATGAGCACAGCACCAAACAAAACCTGATAACGTTCCTTTAACAAAAACAAAACATGACAACGTTACTTTGGCAGAAACAAACCCTGATAACGTTCCTTTTTTAGCCAAAAAAAAAGAAATTAAAATGAAATGAGAAGATAAAGGACTTAGAAGGAAAAAAACACAAAAAATAGTTGGAAAAGGAAAAAAAAAGTAATAACACACCAGCTGAAAAAAAAAATACAATGACACAACATAATTTGAGCAGAATTAAGCTCAAACAAAATTGCATGGTTTATACATAAGCAGAATGTTGGTTTTCTCGTTTATATTCACGGTTCCATTTTATCATGTTGGGTCCTGTAACGGCTCGCTTTACAGTGCCTGTCAGTTTGTTCATTGTTGAAGGCAGCACGGTAACCAATAATATTCAATTACATTAACACCAGGTAGTCTCGGGTGAATAGTTGTCTCATTGGCAATATTCTATTGAATCATGACCATGTTAATGGCGATTGTCGTTTGCTGCAATACATTAAAGGAATAAATGAGGTCACGGTCACATTAGAATTCAAGGTTGTATTAGAACTAGTACATGGAATACGTATACTAATATAGAAATGTCGCATACGACATTACAGTGTTTCTCTCTTGATCGTCCTATAATTTAAGTTAACGTTTTTATGTTCTCTACATATATCTCTGCAGCATGCTTTTATGTCAATTGACAATGAAAGACATTTCCATGCGGACTTTTATGCCCGCGTCACACTGTCCCGATTTTTATATACGATGGACACCCGAATGCGAAAATTGTAAGTTCGTACGAAGTTGGTCCCGATCTCGTTAAAATACCAATAAGTGACCGAAGCAAGTACGATATATAACGAAGTTTATACGATAGTGCCGAAATTATATACGATAGCAAAAGATGGACATACGAAGGTTAACCGAAGACGGGTATTTAAGCTTCATATCTCAGCCGTAGCCTACATGATGGATCACGAAGGCTACACGATGGATTACGAAGGCTACACGATGGATAACGATGATGGCGCGATGGCCATACGATGTCTAAAAGATACGAACAGAATTTCGATAACATATCGTTTCTGTACTGACAAGTCTGCCATGCATGGCGGGAAATCGATTTTTTTGTCTAATTCTTATAAAACTTAGTTTATTATCCCCTCGCCTACTACATGTAAGTTGCGTGTAGATAAAATTGTTATGGACACTCTAGAACCAAAATGCTCAAAGCTTGGTATGGTGTTACTCGTTAAGAATATCTTAAGCGCTATTGACTTTAAAGTTCAAAGGTCAAGGTCACAGTGGCAGTTGTAATACAAGGCAATATCACCCTTGTGGACTACCGAAAACCAATATGCTTCAAAAGATTTTAACCACATTTGGTATATTGTTCCTCCTTGTAATGATCTGACATTGTTTACGTTTAAGGCCAAGGGTCAAGGTCATGCACATGGACTTGTTTTTTCTCCTTGAAATAGCATAATACACAGGAAATTGGTTGCTCATTTTTTTACCTGCTGGTTCTAAAGACAATATTAAAGGTATTTCCAGTTACTGAATGTTTTGGTTGATTTCTAAAAAAATAGTTTATGTATCAAATATGCATATTCAATTTACCATTTTCTAAAAGATGTCTAAAAGATACGAACAGAATTTCGATAACATATCGTTTCTGTACTGACAAGTCTGCCATGCATGGCGGGAAATCGATTTTTTTGTCTAATTCTTATAAAACTTAGTTTATTATCCCCTCGCCTACTACATGTAAGTTGCGTGTAGATAAAATTGTTATGGACACTCTAGAACCAAAATGCTCAAAGCTTGGTATGGTGTTACTCGTTAAGAATATCTTAAGCGCTATTGACTTTAAAGTTCAAAGGTAAAGGTCACAGTGGCAGTTGTAATACAAGGCAATATCACCCTTGTGGACTACCTAAAACCAATATGCTTCAAAAGATTTTAACCACATTTGGTATATTGTTCCTCCTTGTAATGATCTGACATTGTTTACGTTTAAGGCCAAGGGTCAAGGTCATGCACATGGACTTGTTTTTTCTCCTTGAAATAGCATAATACACAGGAAATTGGTTGCTCATTTTTTTACCTGCTGGTTCTAAAGACAATATTAAAGGTATTTCCAGTTACTGAATGTTTTGGTTGATTTCTAAAAAAATAGTTTATGTATCAAATATGCATATTCAATTTACCATTTTCTACATGTGTCATATACAAATATTGTGTCAATATTTGTCCCCAATATGTTACATACGAGGGGATGCCACGCTCGGCATTGGCTTGTTTGAACTGTAAAATGTGTGCACTAGTCTGAATAATCACCCATAATTATGCCCATGTTTACTGATCTATCTTAAAGGTAAGGTAATGGGTTCGTTGATTTATTTTCCTTTTATTCAAAAAGAGCTCTTTCCAGGAGAATATCAGAATAGACAAAAGGAAGGATGTGGGGAAAGCAACAAATGCGGCAAAATATGAAATATAGAAAACAAAATGGTTATGGAGTAAACATTCGTGTGACAACAACTCAGACGATACATAAAAAATCAGAATAATGAGGAAAACGTTGGTTTCCCTATATACGTGTACCTGCAGTGTTGGTGTACGAGGCGCGTTTATGATTTTCGTTATGTTACTGGATATGAAAAATTGACAAAAAATAATATTTTACTTGTAAAAGTAAATCCTGAGCCTGTAATAGCTGCTCTTCTTGTTCTATTTGAATTAATAGAAACAACGCTGTCGCCTTTCTTGTTCTCATAGAATCATATGATATGAGCTCCATGTTTTGTGAACGTCTTTCTTAACTGTCGTATTAGACTGACCAGTGCATATCGCGCATGGCACTTTAAATGTATTTTAGCGCGAAAATTAACTTACATTTAGCTGGATTTATTGCCGTCGTAGTTCCATCTTGTCGCCTTCGTACTTTTATTCGATGGCAACACGACGGGATTACGAGGTCTTCACGAAGTCGTGTTGCCATCGTAAGACCTTCGGGTATCTTCGTGATTCATTCGTGTAGACATCGTAATGTCAAAACTGCCCGATGGAAACGATGGAAACACGAATGCAATACGATGTGCAAAGATGCATTTCTGGTGACATTACGATGGTGAGGATGGTGATACGAACTCAATACGAACCCTCAACATTGGACGCACCTTCGGGGATTTTTTAACATGTTAAAAAATTTAGAACCCTTCCCGAAGTTGTCCCCGAAGGCTAGAAAAAGTGGCCGATGGTTCTACGATGGTTAAAGATGGCACTACGAATAGCCCGATCTAGATACGATCAGTCCCGATTTTGAAAATTTCCATTATCGTGTTGCCATCGGCGTAAAAATCGGGACAGTGTGACGCGGGCATTATAAATACTATACCCGGCGTTTTACAGTCTCCAATAACCACGACGAATAAACATTAACCAATTAAAAAAATTCACAAATACTTCCAAATCTAACGTCTACAAAACCTTGGGGGATATCTTTTTGTGATCTTTATTTTTGTTTTTGGCTTTGAGTCGTCAAGTGAACTTTTCTAATATCGGTGTGTAAGTCATAATCATTAAAACTTTTTTTAAAGTTCTTTTATTGCACATATTTTATCAAAGTTAACTGCTTTTGTTTTAATGAAAATCACACTTTTATAAAACTATGATAATAAATGGGTGTAAGTTATCAATATTTAAGCGGTAATATGGACAGACTAGATTGTTTCCACTTCAAACTTGAAAGAAAACAATAAAGCGAACACAAAATCTCGTTTTACCCATACCAACGCATTAAATTTTGATATTTTGTAATACATAAGAAATTAAGTTACTATAGTATGTTGCTGTTTAAAGCTTATGAATGTACAATTTTATCTATTTTTCATGGATTACTGCATGCTTAACGAGAAGATAAGTATTATGCGAGCAGTAAATAAGATTGGAATATTTATATCTGCATGTTCGATAGTTTGTTCTTCAGTTTATTGCTTGTTGTGTTTCCTTATCGTTTTACGGTTTTAAGAGTCAACCATTCGTTTTACACACTGCTATAGTCCCCTTATTTCGTTCGGTCCTGGAGAATACGAGAGTATCACACGAGAATTGGAAAAGTTATGATAAAATGATTCAAGCTTTTATCTAAAAGAAAAAATTTTTTTTTTACTTTGAATTGGAAGATTTTAAGTTTATGAGTCAATTTGGATGGTGAAACCTTCCGTATCAATCTTATGTTAAATGTGTTGACCATACCTACCCATTGATTACATTCTTATTTCTGTTCGGCAGTCGTGTACTATTGTTAGACTGTTTGTCTTTTTTAGCCATGGCGTTGTCAGTTTCGATTTATGAGTTTGACTGTCCCTCTGGTATCTTTCGTCCCTCTTCTATAGCTTATCAAGATCAAAGTTCCACCAATTTCATCAACGTACAGAAATGTATTCTAATAGTCTATAAAACGCTTTAGTTTCCATCCTGTCTGTCTTCACAAACGTAAATTACAGGTTGAAACATCAGTGAATCTCATAATGTTGTTTTCTCTAGATGAAATAATTTTAGCTAGAATTCTTAATTTGTTTACAATTGAATAATTCGTTTGCATCTTGAAGCCTACAGCAGAAGAGTTAGCACGCAGTTGTTAACGACCTTCCTATGTTTATTCAAGAACGATGGATTATGGATTAACAGAAATGAGGTATCAACGAAGAATAATTCAAATGAGTCTTGCAGCTGTTTCTTCTGGCTGATGCGATACTTTTGTAATGTTCTAACATGTGGATATTTATAAATTACAAGAGGAAGATATGTGAATCTAGCTTATGTCTGATGTAAAGTCAAAAAGTGAAAGATATCAATAACAATGAAACATCCGAGATCTTGTGTATCTTCTTCAACTTTTGGTTTTTGATTGTTCCTATGTATCTTCCGAAAGAAAAGAAAATGAAAAGACACATAGGGTTTAAATAACACCCCACACGAACTATACTATATAGATGAACTCAGGTGCCTGCGTGGATGGAACTGTTCCTACTCCTCTAGTTTATCTATCGTGTATTTTTTATGACAAGGCAGAATCCGGTGATGTCCCTAAGGATGAAGTGAGACGAGGGGTTCCGGATTACAACAAATGGAACATAACATCTGACACCTTTGAGACAGCTAATCAATATATTTATTTAAATCATGATCATGTCCGTGTTAAACCTTTGAAGAGATGACTTTAATTCCCTACCAAAACTATCTATTAACAATTTCAATTGAAGTAGCAACTTTCTATTTATTAAGATTAGCCACTACATGATTTTTTTCCCGAAACCCTTCAGAATTTTATAGAGTTCCCTACATCTTTAGTGAATATATCTCTATATTATGAATATAAAGAGATATGGCGTAAGAATAATAAAACAAGGAACACCAACACGTAATGTCACCAGACTAATTTTAACAATGTGCTATGGCAAACACCGAAATAAAAGAGTTCAATTAACACAAAAATTAAAAATGTATATTTGAGTAAAGTTCCGTGTTTTCTGGGAAACGGTCACTGGATGCAAGCCTTGTAATACCGTATCACTTTGCAGGAGGCAAAGACTCCAAATGCAGGTGCAACCAGAACGGTTCTACATAAAAATAAGAAATTGGCATTTTCTAATTGACCCAAACTGACAATCTATACTTGAAGGTCATGATACCGTTCTTTTACTTCTATAGGTCAATTTTTTTCTTATTTCTTGTTATGCAGTTTCTTTTGTTTCTAGTTCTGTGTTTTTCTAATTGCTTGTTCTATTTTTAAGTTTTGTGTTCTGTTTTTTTTTTTTTTTTTTTCTAATTTCTAGTACTGTGGTTTTTCGATTTCTAGTTCTGTGGTTTCTTTTGTTTCTAGTTCTATGCTTTCTAATTTCTTGTTCTGCGGTAATTTTTTTTCTAATTCTGATTTTTTTTATTTCTTGTCCTGTGGTTTACTACTATATTCTAATTCTGTGTTTTCTAATTTCTTGTCCTGTGGTTTTCTACTATTTCTAGTTCTGTGTTTTTGTTTTATAATTAAGAAAAAAGTTAGCGAAAAGACGTTGGTTCCCATGAGAATGCCGACTGTTCACAGGCACTTGTTTCAGAATTTTTTTCCTATATACCTTAATATATTAAGGTATATAGGAATTTTTTTCTGAGACAAGTGCCTGTGCGACTGTTTGCTGAAAAAAAACATGTTCACAAATGGAAGCAAATATATGTCAATCAAGTTATATAGATTCATGAAGATTTCCATTTCACATAACTTTTTTGTCAAAACAGCGATAATTTGTCCCTATTTTAGAAAAAGAGATCTATATCTAATTTGGTCTTTCATTTTATAATACAAGTAGGGACTGTATACTTCCAAGACAGAATGATACTTGTTTAAACGATGGGAATAGAATTAAGTCGTATTTCACCCTCTATCTAATTTTGTGATACCGGAATATATTTCACATCATCGCTATATTAGGTATCTTTACAGAAATTCAGAAAGCCTGATTTTATTTGCTAACATTATAGATGTCAATAATAATGAAAGCTGTTCCTGAGGGCATCTTGCAGACACTAGAACACCGAATAGTTCCAAACGACATTTATACATCCAAAGAAGAAGTCATGTAGGGTGAATTTCATTATCTATATTGTAAATATTTTAAGGCACAAAAACAAATGATTTTCCTAAATTTTGTCTTCATTTAGAATCGTTGGAGAATATTTTAGGTCGTCAAGTGAATTAAAAAAAATCACTTTTCACATAGTTCATATAATCTGATTCATAAGTTGAAAACCAAATAGTGCAAAACTATGTCACATGGTTAAAAAAGGAAGTATTCATTGACAAATAAAAAAGAAACAGGCAAACAAACTGAGGTCATGCATCATTGGAAAAAAACTTGTTGAATACTTTTGCTCAAATTTCAGTGGCAAATATTTCTTGTAAATACAGGACAATGATAATTCAACATAAAATTTAGAGAGGTCTCTACGTCCGGACTGATATTAGTAAACGAACAGCGTCTGTATATCAAAATGTCAGGTATGGACCTTCTCAGTCTTTGCTGACAGATAAAAAAAAAAAAGCCTACGTCATTGTGTAACGAATTTCTTAACATTTCATAATGATAAAGAAAATTGAGCCAGAAAATACAATGTCAGCAAACAGATTTTCACAGTGCACTTGGCAAAAGCACCGACAATGAAAGTTTTTTTAAAATTGAAATAAACGTTCCAAGTGTTAAATATGCATGTAATGTTAAAAACAAATCTAGACAACAAACTTGCTTTATTTGACATTGGTTTTCTGCTTTCCTAAAATCAAATTTTACAAAGATTTAATTTCTTTTCAGGTTAATTTGGTAATCCTGTCGTATTTTCTTCATAAAGAATAGACTTGCTTCACCTATACATGTATATTGTAAACGCTTAGTCTGTCGATGTACGGTGATTAGTGATGGATCTTTGAAATATAATATAAATGAGAAGATGTGGTATAGAATTGCAAATGAGACAACACTCCACCAGAGATCAAATGGAATACAAGTTAACAACTGTAGTATAGATCCCTGTAAGACATTCAATAATAAGCAACATCGATAGTGCATCTACAAAAGACACCGAACTGACAAGTTTAAGAAAATCAAACGAGAAACTTGACGACCTGATTTATGAACAAAACAATAAACGAAAAACAAATATGACATACAACGAAAAAAGACAATGACTGAATTACAGGCTTGGGACAGTTAATGCGCTGATATATCAAATATTATTCTTATATGTATACATGTTCATCCGTATGTACTTTGGAGAGTTTTTGCCTCTACAAGTATAGGTGATCGCATGTTTGGCTCGTCAAAATATCATGCTATTTTCTCTTCTTACTTGCACCTCTTAAATGAGATTGTGTATTGCAAGAACTGGTAGAGGTTTCAACAGGTCACCCACAAAACTTTTAATCTTTTGTAAATTCATTTATAAATTGAAAGTTTCTTTGTTTTTTGACAAAGATTGATGTTATGTAACTCCCAATCCTAAGAAAGAGAACTTCTTTGTTGATTCTAAAATAGTTTGATTTGAAACCCATATGTACAATATACATCATACAAATGATTCCTCATCAATTTGATTAGAAAAGTAAAAATAAAGGTGTACATTAAAAAGATAGTTTAATCCTTTGTTTGAAATTTGATTTGTAAACGAATTATAAGAAACTGTTGAATAATAATAATATTCCTTTTTGAAAAAAAAAACGTACTGGAATCTGGTTCAACTTTCTCAAACATGCTTTGCGAAACGATACATGGCAGAAGTTAAGTACAATGTGTTTTTCTTTGTTGGAAATGTGTATGTCAAGATTTTTTTCTCCTGAAAACAATAAGGTTTCTAAGTTAGTGTCATCCCATTCAAAGTTGCGGGGTTCTTCGCGTGCAGAGAGCGAGGCACTTATCCAAATATCGCTTTCGATATAGATATGACTTTCTACGCGTCTCATAATTTGTGAAATATGATCGGAAATAAATCGGTGTCAAAAAGGAATAGATGGCAGGTTATTTCGGGTTTTACTTTTATTCTCATTCAAAACATAATGAAATTATTTGTTTTAAAGAAATCACTGATGATTAGATAAACACTTCATGTTTGCCACCATTAGTTAGTATGATATCGTCCTGTTCTTAACTTAAATGAAATATTTACCACTGAACTTTTTAAAGCAACTATCTAGCAATCAATTAATCAACAAATCAAACAACCAAAGTTTGATGTCATCAGTATTTATTTTTAGGTGAAATGAGAGAAATTGAATGTCATGAATAATGTATAAGTTTTGCCGAGGTAATAGCATAGACTTCAAAATTACACACACATATATATATAACAAATGCCATTACAGGAATCTGTTATGATTTTAAGAGGACAAAAGATAAATGATGCCAATTGTTATTCCTTTGTCTCTTTTACCACGACTGCATAATTTTTAAAAGTATAATACAGTTGAGAATGGAATGGGGAATATGACAACAACCCGACCAAAGAGCAGAAAACGACAAAGGCCTATAATGGGTCTTCAAAACAACGAGAAAATCCCACACCCGGAGAGGCGGGCTTCAGCTAGCCCATTAACACATATGTGAACTAGTCTATGTATTAATAAATCCCTGGCTTTCAACGTCTTCGGTTTAAGCGCTTCTAATGGAGGTAACTCCAGAAAATAGCTCCGGACTCACGGAATCAATAATTATAAAACATTATAAATCTTCTTACATTGAAAGTTGTTAAAGTTATCGGATAAATTTTCATTAGCAATTTTATGCTAATTTATCAGTTTGGTGTCCAAAAATGGTTATACTCTGACTAGTCCGAGATTACTCTGACGTCCAACGACTGTTTTGCCAGACAAGCTGGGGCCGTCTGGCAAAACAGCCGTTGGACGTCAGAGTAATCTCGGACTATACTCTGACCAATATTGAAAAGAAATTATAAGAAAAAATATGTACTTATGTACTTTTAATCAACTTCAATAATTTGCAGGGAAGACGTTATTGTCATATCTATTTGGAAGATCGTGACTTGAGAATAAACTGAAATCGCAATCTTTATTTATTAGATAATTGACATTTGTATGATATATTTCCCCACAAAGGTGAACGTGGAATAAATATATAAAAATTTGTTGTCATCTTAATTCCAATCGGCAGTTAACCCCTTTCCGAAAATGGTCAAACGTTTGTTTGTGTAGGAGGTATAACTATACAGTCATGTCAGGTCAGAGTTTGGATATTAAACCGATGCTTCGTATAAAGGTTGTCGTGTCTTATAAACATTAAGAACAGCCCTTGCAACAATTATTTTTAAGATCAGTAGGTGGCATGTTGCAGCACAATTTCTATGCCTATCCAATGTACCCCCATTTTCCTGTGACGGACCAAATTTTCGGTTTTCATCCCGGAAGACCCATTTTTTGACTTGTTCTCGGACTGAAAAAGCATGAAATATTTACCACATGACGTAAAACAAACAAATATCAATTAATATAATGAATTTCTAACACTTGCATTTCATTTGAAAAATATACGTATCAGGGAAGACACATTTCCCCCTATTTTTTTTAACTTAGAGTTAAAATCTGGTAGTTGTTAAAACCTAACCTAAAGGAACCAGACTATCAAAGATAAAATCTTTTGAATCCTAACCTAATCATATACACACCAGATTTTATAACAATTTTAGAAAAAAATCAATAAATCATAATCCTATCCAGCACTATATACATGGTTGGTGTAGACAGTATTGCTACAAGTACCTGTTGTAACATTATACTTTAAAGTACACCATCAACTAACTTGAATTAATTTGTCTTATTGTGTTCTTATGTTGTGCTGTTATACCATTGTCCAGTTTTAGCGCTCGCAAATATATAAATCCTCGCCACAGTCACGAGCCTGGAATTCAGTGTTTGTCGTTGGTTTGCTCTCTGTCATATTTGATTTTAGGTTATTGTTTTAAACATAAATTAGGCCGTTAGTTATCTTACATTTTGTTATATGGGTAGTGTTCTTAGAGCTACAAATACGATATTTGTTTTCACATTTTTGAATGAAGTACGGTGCACATCTGGTTTGTTTTCAGCAACATTATTTTTCCAACATATGAGTGAATAAAACAATTGTGGTGAATGAATTTGTACACAAAACATCTTTTTTAACATGTGACAGCAAAACAAATATGTATGTCACAAAAAAATTGAGATCGTATTTGTTGTGAGACAAATCCCGTGACTACCCTTCATTTAAAGAATAGTTAGTGCTTACCAAAGCAGAATCTTTGCAGTTTCCTTCAAAAGGAATGTGCACCTGCCGGTATTTTAACATTCACATTTCTTATACGTTTTACTTTGAACTAAATATTATAAACAAACATTATACCGTTTTAAATATAACATACCAAATACATAACGAACACTTTAGTGAAAATTTATGGAACTTATGGACAAAATGGCAATAAAGATAAAATAAACTTTCTTTTAAATTGTATCATTTTAAGAGATTTTTTGTTGTCATATTTGAGCTTTTAAGTGCAGTTCTCTTACGGCAAGCAAACAAACATTCGCCTCAGTGCATATGATGAAAGATTTAGATAGCGAATGCATGCCATTTAATTTTCATTTAGCATCAATAATTTTGAATAATTTAACAATTTGTCATTTAAAAAGCATTTTAGAAGGTGCTTATAGTACTTTGTGCGTGTCATTTTCATAGCCTTACGCGATATACAAAATATGACATTTTGATAAAATTTATATTTATCCATAAATAACAGTACACTGAGAAGTGTTACATTCATTTCATCATTTGAATTTCAAATATACAAGAATTTAACTGCTATAAAAATCGCTTTTATTGCTTTCGTTACATCAAATCAACCAACATCCGGTGGATCGGGAAAAGTGCGACGCTCCTTGCAACATTCTGGGGATTCGCAGGCGATGTATTAAAAAGTAAAATTACAAAAATACTGAACTCCAAGGAAAATCAAATCGGAAAGTCCCTTATCACATGGCAAAATCAAACGATAAAACACATCAAAAACGAATGGACAAGAACAAGAAAATGGTGGATTAAACCTGGTTTTATAGCACTAAAACTCTCACTTTGTACGACAGTCTCATCCAATTCCGTTATATTTACAATGATGCGTGAACAGACAAAATAAATAAAATAGTCAAAATATGGGTACAGCAGTCATCATCGTATTACAATTTCAAAAGGAAATACGTTGCTTCGCGTGTCTGACGTAAGAAAATTTTGTACGTCATATATTTTTGTCGTTCAATGTTTATATAAACAATTTAAAAATTTCCCATGGGCAACATTCTGTGCATTCGCAGGCGTTGTATTAAAACAAACTTTAAATTATCCTTCAAACGTTATATTTAGTTTCTCCTACATCCTAGTTGAATCTTTTTAAAACTGATCTTTTTTATTAATTGCTCAATTAGTTCTTCTGTTTTAAAATATACATGGAACATGGACGTTACATGTAAACAACTACAACTCATGAAACTAATCTACCAAGTAGGCACACCACCATCACTAAAAGTGTTGTAAAAACTAGGCGTTTAATATTGATAACTGTTCTTTCATGCTTTTATTTTAGGAAGTATTATCAGAATTTCTTATATGGTAAATTAAATCCTATCAAAGTTGTCGTACAGCAGACTGATTTGCTATCTAAATTAAAAATGTATAATGTTTGTAATTGAAAATAGAGATAACACTTTATAAGATATAAGATGTGGAGAATGTAGGACAGAAAGTCACAAGACAAAAAGTCACAGACAAAAAGTCACGGACAAAAAGTCACAGGACAAAAAGTCACAATTCATTTTTTCTGATTATTTTCTTTGAATAAAAAATGCTTATTTTTACAAAAATATTTTGGCAGCAGTCCTTTTGCGCCAATTACTGTTTTTCAGGGGTATCATTTGCGCCAAATTTTATTTTCAAAATGTATCATTTGCGCCAATAATCGGAACTCATTTGCGCCAATTTACCTGTACACATATCAATCATATGCCCTTAAGCACGATATTGCGTCTCAAATGGTAACGTCAATTTCTTACGTTTTACGGCGATTAATGATTATTTGGGATAAGTTTTTTTATTTCGCTTGTAATTTTTGTTTTGCATATCAATACGGATACTTCTTAATGATAAGTTGTACTGAATATGCATGAAATATTTCCCACAGAAAGTAACGTAAGCAACAAACAACAAAATATATCGTATTTGGGTAATTCATAAATCTATATGAAATGAGAAGATATATACGGTATGATGAGTGCCAATGAGACAACTCTCTACCAGAGACCAATTGACATAAAACGTAATAAAATGCAGTGTTTCCCCATTTAGATCCGAAAAGGAGAAAGATATATATTTTGCTTTACTATAAAAAGTTTGTCGGGAATAACAAGTTAAACGGGTCTTGCTTATAAAATTCAATTTACTTATAGCAGTACAATTAGATTAAGAAATGAAACAATTGTCAGAAATAAAAGGTTAATTATAATTCCTCTCATATATTTACTAGCTTTGTGTGATGTAGAGAGGTGTAAACAGCCAATGGCACGCTTTAGGCCCAATTTCATTTTTACTTTCAAGTTCTATACATATGAATCTTATTGCAGAGAAATTAAAAAAAATTGAAGTTTTACGCTTCCCAAATTTGAAAATTTGAAAAAGAGGATTTTTTTATCCTCTCATGATACTAACTTTTTCACAACTTAAGAACCTCATCTAAACGAACAACCCCAGTCATCGGGTTTTTTTTTAATACTTTGTGGTCTTATTGATAGTATCTGACCATCAAGAAAATTCTGTCTGAGGAAATATACAGATGATCCACCATAAATAGCGTACCCCGAATAGACAACGTTGAAAGCGTATGAAAATCGTCCAGTGGACAAAGTTGCAAGACATTTCATTTCTTTGAAAACGAAGTCTTTTTGACTACGCAAATTGTTAAAAACTATGGAGCTGTTTTGCAAAGTTAAAGCACAATTACGGAAAAGCACTATACAGCATGCAACTAATCTATTTTTTCAATGAATAGCGTCGCAAATGCCAATTTATTTGTAAAAAGCGGCAAAATCCGACATTGGACATCTTGCAAGACATTTGCCAGAAGCCGTTGCATTTTTATATGAAGTGTGAGTGCTGCAAAAATTCGATTCTGATATGGTCTATGTATGTACTTTTGTGAGCATAATTTACACAAACGAAATATCATATAATCTTATATTTTAAAACCTATAAATTTTGATAACTTAACATTTTCCAAAATCTGACCATAATGACCACTATTTGTTTTTACCAACAAATAGCGTTCATCGTTACAGGAACGCAAATTCAGTAATATTGTAATACTTTATGTATAAAGCATATCATTCATTCGAACTTTCGTGGATATAACTTTGTTTTGAAGAACACAAACACCCCTGCTAAAGTTATTATGCGTATAGTCTGTTACGTCTGACAAGCATATTTTTTACGTTTTGTCAATATGTTGTCCTTATTTTAGACTATAATAGTAAAGTATGATAAAACAATTTGCACTTTTTTCGAAATAGTATTTACCTGTCTAGTCTATGAATATAAGTTTTATATATCTTAACTGTTATGATTTTATAGAAAAGCTGTTTATTAGTGTGGACTTGTTGAATACACAGTACTGACGCAATAACGTGCGTAACGTCTGAATATATTAGGCAGCAACCATTTGATTTTCTGGGGGGGGGGGGGGGCTATGGTTTTTTTTTGGAAAAAAAAGTTTGTTTCCAGTTTTTGGAGAAAAAAATAATTTGTTTTTGATTCTGAGAAAAAAAATTGTTTGTTTCACCCTCAGCTGCCACTATATGTAATGCTAAAATTGAAAGAAAAAAATTGTTTTCGACTTGTCGCGAAAAAAATAGATTGTTTTTCACCGCAGGCGAAAAAAAAAATTTGTCCAGAAAAAAAAAAACCATAGCCCCCCCCCCCCCCCAGAAAATCAAATGGTTGCTGCCTTAATGATTAATAGTTGTTCTTATTTTTGGCTTAAAAGTATCATATGCATGATCGGAGATATTTAACCATGAAGATGAGCATCTGGAGAGAAATGACTTGAAATGCAGTAGACAGTCCATGTACAGAGAGTGAAGAAAACGTATTGCTTTGCTGAATATTTAATATAAGATATGCCAAAAGAGAAGAAAATATAAGCTTTTGCTGATTATGTTTTGCTTTGCTCCCACCATCCGTATGGGCGGAAACTCTATCTACCGCAAGACGTACTATAGTAATGGAGCAGAAGCATTCCACGGGGGAGCAGAAGCAATCCACGGGGAATTATTATGAACTGTTTTATGTATTTCATCCTTCAATGTTTGTCTTTTTGGACAATGAAGTGAAGTTACTAGCTACTACATGCATTAAATTAGGAAGTACCCATGCAGCAGCAGTAAGAAGAAAGTATGTTTCAAAAAAGGAAACATTTGCCGTGTAAACTGCCGTTTCCAAGTGCGAATAAAGGTGGAGGGAAGTCATTTTTCTTCTAATTGGCGCAATCGTATGATTTATTTTTGGCGCAAATGATACCATGTAATTTTAAAACAGGTGGCGCAAACGTAGCATTGGAGAAAAAAAGTTGTGGCGCAAAAGGACGCATTTTTGGCGCAAACGGATCTCTCCCAATATTTTTGTGTTTTTCTTGATGTATTGTATATTAACCAACTTTGTAAGCAAAATTTATCAAAAAAATATCAAAGATGATCAAATAATTGTTAAGAAAACAAAATGTCAAAGTAGATTGGCACTCAAATGGCTTCATGGTGCCAAGAAATATGTCCTTTGCATGATCAAAATAAAATAAATCTTCATTTTTCAAGTAGAATGATAAATTCCATTAACTTTAATATGAATATATGTATTAAAAAGTAAATATTTTCAAGATATTTCTCTTATATATTCCAACAATTGTCAAAAAATTATTTGTGACTTTTTGTCCTGTGACTTTTTGTCCTATCAAATTTGTGACTTTATGTCCTGTGTGGAAACACTTGGTTTATTGTATATCAACAGTTTTTGGCTTTGAACTAAGTTAGCTTTCAGTAACTGCATGTGCTGTTCTTTAATCTATTATAATTTTTGTCTTCTAACGTTTTATGCTGTGATTTGTAACGATCCGATGAATCGGGTCCCTTCAAACTGATTTTTAAAAGTTTATTCTAAAGTTGTGCTGTTGCAAATAATTTAGTTATATCTTAATTGTAAATGAAGAATGCATTATTTTTATAACAATAAACTCATCATAGATACCAGGATTACATTTGGTATGTTTGCCAGACGCGCGTTTCGTCTACAAAAGACTCATCAGTGACGCTCGAATCCAAAAAGTAAAAAAAGGCCAAATAAAGTACGAAGTTGAAGAGCATTGAGGACCAAAATTCCTAAAACTTTTGCCAAATACAGCTAAGGTAATCTATTCCTGAGGTAGAAAAGCCTTAGTATTTCAAAAATTCAAAATTTTGATAACAGTTAATTTATAAATATAATCATATCAATAGTAATTCATGACAGCACATAAGTGCTTACTACTGGGCTGGTGATACCCTCGGGGAATTAAAACTCCACCAGCAGTGGCACCAACCCAGTGGTTGTAAATAAACTCATCATAGATACCAGGACTAAATTTTGTATAATCGCAAGACTCGCGTTTCTGTGTGTGTAATATTTTTACGTTGTGTTTCCGTTGTGTCGTTTGTTTTCTCCTATATTTGAGTGTGAATTCACATTACTATAAGACGTGGCACGGTACTTTTCTATCCCAAATTAATGTATTTGGTTTTGATGTTATATTGGTTATTCTCATCGGATTTTGTCTAATGCTTAGTCCGTTGCTGTGTGTGTTACATTTTAATGTTGTGTCGTATTTCCATAACCCCTCTCACATTTTCATGTCAGTAGTAGTAATAGATCATTATATGCTGTGCATGAAAGCTATATAATACTAAATAATCAGTACCCCGATCTGACACTGTATTTTTGGCATTAAATATATTTAAATTCAGAATGTTTTATTAGTTATAATTTGATGTTATATCTGACAGTGACAAACTTGATTCACGAGTAGCTTTGTAAGTCTGTTATTTTAATACTTAATTAAAAGCCAAGTTATCAATAAAGAAAATTCCAAAATATGAGTTTCGATGATAGCTACGAATCAGTGTATTTGTGTTGAAATTGTAGATTAATACACGTGAACTTTACTTGTGATGCGTGTTTCTTTGTTTCACGTACTTTGAAGATGTTAAGTAGAAGGTTAACTACAGCCACCTTTTGTTACATTACATTTGAATAAATGTACTAAGTCAGGAATATAACAGTTGTTATCCATTAGTCTGATGTGTTTAAGCTTTTTGTTTTGCTATTTGAATTTACCTCGGAGTGCAGTATTTTTGTGATTTTATTTTTATATCCTTCAAATGTCAATGAGATGTTTCAATGTCAAATAACTGTACATTTATATTGTATAATATCTGTCATACACATTTCTGTAGGGCTACTTCTTGCATTCCTAATTCAACTGTATAACCTATCGTGGATTTAAGACTATTCAGTATTATAAAAATGCAAGAAGGCCTTATCACAACAAATACGTTTTGCTACCAGGCGTTTTCTGCACAAAATAATCTAGGTGAAATACCGATTTTCATTCGACAGTACCTACGCAAAGCAAATATTACTGATTGAATAGACCCGGGTTAAGTATTCAGAACAAAGAGTTGTCTTAGAATAATTCTTTCTATTCAATCAGTAATATATAAGTTTTGCTTCGGTACTGTCGAACGAAAAATAAGCCAGGATCTGATGTAACTCTGTGTAAGGTGTCAACTCCAGGTCCGTCAGTTGCGTGTATCTACCCATTTTAAAGCTTTTTCCGTTACTAAGTAACAAGACAAAACAGTCATCAACATTAATTATTGTTGTTACAAAGTAAATAGATTCATTAACAAATAATTGTTCCGATTACTGAGCAGATTTCAACGACCATCTCAAAACACAAAGCAAGAAACATGTGTTACCATCAGCAGAGACCACAACTATTTCTCTTTGCGGAATTACAGTACTATTAACGTAATTCTGTTTATGTAAAATAACTTATAGGTTTCGTATGGTGCTATGCAGCACGTGATGCTCCATTCTACTGGAGGTATTGTGATTGTCAATAGATTTAACACTTCAAAGTGAGAACTTAATGAGTTTTTAGTACTTTTTAATTGCCGGTGTTGTTATTCCATACCAATCGTTGAAAATGTAATATCTTTTTACTAGAATGTCAGTTGATCTAATTGTCAGTTATTAAATACACTCTGAACTTGTCCCCATTTTCATCGTGAAATGTTTTGTCATATGACTTTCAACAGACGTGTTTTCAGAGAACTATATACAGATCTTTGGTTAAAGCTGGTTTTATGTAGCAAACTGCCACAAGTTGGTTTGGATGAGATACTTTAGACGTTAACGTATCTATAGACATCAAAGTTTATTGTTTTTATATCTTTTGTTGTTTCTTTGTGTCTGTTGTAAAGTCTGCTTACTAGATGTATAGTAAAGCGCGCCGCTCAATTGTAACGTCACTATAGTTGACGTACTTCCTTTAGCTTTCATTACATTATCAAACTAGCAAGACGTCTGTTATTTTACTTCATGCCATTGTACGAAATCTTACCCACTATACGCAATATTGGTGCCGTGACCAGGATGAAATAATGGAAGCGAAGATGAAAGCCGTCCGAGCGGGACACAAAGGTGCAGTTACGAAACTCCTGAGGAAATTCGAAGATATTCAACAAAGTTCCGAAGCGGATTACGAAGAAATTTCAACGCTATTAGAAGCAGTCACACAGAAGAAAAGAGTTTTAGAAAATATCAACGAAAAGATCTTGGAGCAAACTTCGGATGAAGATGTAGCAGGGGAAATACAGGACTCAGATGAGTACATGTACAATTTAGAATATAAATTACGGCAAATCACAAAATTAGCAAAGTCAGTTCAAAATCAGAGTTTACCCGCAAATGAATCATTTTCATTGAATTTGAACCCTCATGCCGATAATTTTATACCGAATACACAATCAGTTCCATCTACAGTTATTAGTCAACCTCCAACATCAGCAAACCAACAATATACACATAGGTCAAATGGAAACACGAGTATCTTACCTCTCTTCGAGAATATCATCGAAACATCGGAAAGGACAATCAAACAATCAAAGTTGGAGATGTAGTACAAGTGTACGAAGAATCACCGAGGACAAAGTGGAATCTAGCCGTTATTGATCAACTGAACATTGGAGGTGACGGGAAAACGAGATCTGCTGTTATACGGACTAAAAATGGACTCACTTCACGTCCAATAACAAAACTTTATCCTCTCGAAGTGTCAGAAAATAGAGACTTTACTATAGACAATAATTGTGATCTCAACAATCCTTCTACTTCTAGAAACTTAGGCCGTAAAGCGAAAAGTGTTGCCATAGAGAAACTTAAGAAATGGACAAACGGAAATAATTCATAATCAAAGACTGTAAATTCAATTTAAGTTTAGTTTTTCATATATAGACATTAACTCATTTCAGAGACTTCAGAGTTTTCAGTAATTTTTCAAGTGTCAATTTATATTGTAGTTTTTTAATACTTTTAATTTCATCTTTTGCGCGGCCCGAGTATGTTGTAAAGTCTGCTTACTAGATGTATAGTAAAGCGCGCCGCTCAATTGTAACGTCACTATAGTTGACGTACTTCCTTTAGCTTTCATTACATTATCCAACTAGCAAGACGTCTGTTATTTTACTTCATGCCATTGTACGAAATCTTACCCACTATACGCAATAGTGTCCTTTGATATGGACTTTTATGTTGCATTCAAAATATAGGCAAATATAACTGCAGTAAATTGTTTAAGCAATTTTTGCGTTCTTCAATCGATCCAGCCTTTACTCACTGTCAAAGGTCATACTGCGACATATAGTTGGTTATACACTGACCTATTTCAAGAAGGAAATACACACCATTTTATAGAATCCGTATGATTCACCTATTTTGTCACTGTCGATGACGGCCTCTCTTTAGGCTCTCCTGATTTATTGCATCCCTAGAAAGTATCAAATCTTATACAATAAACAAGTAGATAAGGATGCAAAACATCCAGAAACTCGAAATTTGTCTGAAATCGTTTTCAATTTTTACGTCATATCAAGCATATTGTAAGGCTATTTCCAACAGTCAAAGGCATTTGTTTTATCGGCGTTAATATATGATCTACAGGATCTCCTTCGATGCTTCATGATTTTAACTTTCTAGAACAGTCCCCATTTGTTGGTCCATTGAAGATTATAACTTCGTTTCTATGTATGTTGCATTGTCGTTGGTTTTTTGTTGCACTTCAGTGTTGTTTCGTTGTTTTCCTCTTATAGTTGATGTGTTTCCCTCGGTAAAACGTAGTCCTTTATTTCTCTACCTTTCTCTTAAATGCTAACTTGATATCATCTTGGTGTTGATACTGCTTTGTAGATTAATTGTCAAATAAAAACTCTTTCAATGAACTCAATATAAAAAATTGTATCAACTCGAAACAACGATTTCTGCATGTCCATTTATTATTGTACCTTGTGTCTTGTTAGGTCGCTTTACATTTTCGACTACTAAAACATGGGAAACTGGATTTTGGTCGTCTTCCCTTAACATGTCTCTTCATAAATAAACATGCACCAAAAAAACAAACCAATGCATCATCTGCTTGTTTATTTTCCTTTATTCTCCTGCTTCATTTGAAAATAGGCAACAGTAAATAACATGTGTTCTTCACATGTACTTGTAAGTCGATTTGGAATATACCAATCAAGAAATTAACATATTGTATGGACACCTAACTATTATTAAAGACAATATGTTGCCTTTTAGATGCCTGTTTTTTTATATTATTTTGTTATATCATTGATGTATAACTATGCACCTATCTTTATCTTTATATTTCTATACCAGGACCTCAACGTCGATTTGTTTCCCGTTAAGTCTGTTATATTGTTCTGGTGCTAATAAACTCATCATAGATAGAAGTTTTAAAATTTTGTACGCCAACTCATGCTTCGTCTTAAAAAGACTCATCTGTGACGCCTTAACATTTTTATCAAAAGTCTTAAATAGTACTAATTTAAAGAGGATTGAGAAGTCAAAATTCTGAAATGTTTTGCCAGCTACAGCCGCGAATAGAGCTCGGTTAATTTATTCTATGGGTAGATAATCCTTAGTATTTCGAAAAATTAAAAAGTTTTGTAAACTATTTATTTACAATTATGACCATATATAGACCCTACAGTAGTATACCGCTGTTCAAAAGTCATAAATCGATTGAAATAATATCCTGGTTACAAACTAAAACCGAAAGAAACATATCAACTATAAGAGGAAAACAACGAATTAACAGAAAGACTGACGTGCAACAATAATAATTCAATGATAATTCATGTCAGCACAGAACAACTGACTACTGGGCTGGTGAGAATCTCGAAATTCTTCTTACGTTCAATATATTTAAAGTTATTTCTGGTCTAACCAATAAATGCATGCAATTACAAACTATATTATCCACAATTTTGACATGCATTATTATGTGGTTTCTCTTTTTTCACTAAACACATAATTATATGATTCACGTTACCAATTAAATTATCACGAATTGCTGAAAAATTATACCTTGATTATTTTTCTATACATTTATATCATTGTGAGCTTGTCTGTGATTCGTGTAAATCTTGCCCTTTCCCATATTCTAAGCCTCATACTAAAAGTTTATATTTTTCTGACATTTATCTAAAATTGTTTATGTATCCGACATATTTTTCATTTACATACTATGTTTGCATTAATGTACTATGTTTGCATTAATGTACAATTCGGAAATTAGTATGGCGTTCATTATCACTGAACTAGTATATATTTGTTTAGGGGCCAGCTGAAGGACGCCTCCGGGTGCGGGAATGTCTCGCTACATTGGAGACCTGTTGGTGGCCTTCTGCTGTTGTTTTTTCTATGGTCGGGTTGTTGTCTCTTTGACACATTCCCCATTTCCATTCTTAATTTTAGAATAGTTTCAATGGTTATTATGTTATAAAGCGTTTATTGTTTTCATTTGAAAGCAATACATAAAGGCATCACATATTTAATTTGTAATTATGATGATCATACTAGAATTTATTCTTAAGATCACAAAACCACGATATGACAACAGAAAAATATGATAGTTTGGATAGGACCAGGAAGTTTGCCTCAGAACAGGACCCTTTTGGGAGCTGTTGCAAGTTTTCATATATGTGCAGAGAGCGTGGCAATCACCCTACATAAAGAATCTGATTTTATGTCCACATTCCTATCGAACTTTGCTTCGTATTTATGCATCCAACACACATAAACAGAAACCGTCTTACCAAAGATGAAGGTTTTACTGACATACAGACAGAAGACTAAGGATAACCATAGTAATATACCCATGTCAACCATAAGAAAGGAGAAAGCACCAAGTCTTTTTCAAAGTTGTCAAATGTATACACTATCAACTAAAGTGTAAGAGGTAAGTACTCTATTAAGACCGCATCATCTAATTTACTGATAACCATCAACTAATATTCTAAGTCTATTTTGTTATCATTTAATAAATCTAGCAAGAAAAAATACAGTTTTATTAAAGATAACAGATTAATACAAGGATGGGTATTATAGACGTACAAGATTTATTTGTTTTTACTAAGAGTTCTCCTCTCGTGTGGTCAGTAAGTTGTTTATAAACTAATCCATTCTAGTCATAACAATGTAGATAAAGATACTGGACATCGATAAACATTGTTGATGAATTTTCGAGTTTAATGTCTTTGTATTCAATTTTTTATATTTTTGTACTATGTTGTAGATTTAATTGAACACTTAAAGAATTGGTTTGGCATAATAAATTCTCTTTTGAGACGTAGAAATGTTTTCTATTTAACGTAGTACTAGTACATTTTGAAGATGCGGTTAATGTTATTATGTTGTTGTTGTTTTGAATTTTGGTGCAATACTATATAATGTAACTATTATATAAAAAAAAGTACATTTTGTAATAGTCATACTAATTGGATCCATCCCGACTGTCCACTGATAAGATAAAGCTGTAATCTGGCATATTTCAATATCTTCAGGTTCATCCATGGTACTTTCAAAACCCCGGTATTTAATTTAAATTTGAATATGGCATATATGTTCGTTTACAGTGGCGTTTTCATTTTGAGGGTGCATAGGGGACGTACATATCACTTTGTTTGGAAAATATATATGTTTTAGCATACAAATGTCAAAATTGTTTTAGATTCCCTCAGCTCGGCGGAATTCTTGAATGTTATTTGAGCTAGATTTTGAAAAGTATAATGGCAATTTAATCAAAGGTATGAACAAAGACAGTTAAACAATTATGATATTTAGTGTTTAGTATCATGTAATAACAACCCGAAGAACAACATCTACCAAAATCAGCAAAATATTCTGTACTATAAATAGTGCATACCTTTAGCATGATATATTAAACTTATATTGAAATTGATTGAACAATCTATATATCGTCTGATACTAGAGAATTGAAGACAGAATCAGACAAATGTTAAGAACAAACTCTTAATGTAAGTAACACAAAACGACATGAACTTTAAAACTAATGATACAATAATGAACTTGTATAACATTGTAGCCAAAATTTGTACCATAAACATGATTAATCTTGATAGTCTTTTATTCCTGATTCTAATTCAGTCAGCGCAATTCCAGTGGTAATTTGTTATTGAAGCATATTTGATCAATGATATAGATTTTTTTATCAAGATGATTTCATAATTTAACAGTTGTTGTGCCTAGGTGGTCGATTCAAAAATGAAAATTAAAATAAGTATATAAATGTCATAAATAGATAATTTCAAAGCCATTAAAATATATATCTTTGAGTTTTCTTAGTGATAGTACATAACTTAGTTACAGCGAACCTCAAATTGAAATCTACAAAATCTGTAATATCACTTAAAGCAAAGGTGAATATACCATAAGAATGGGAAGGGTAAAATAGTATGTTTTATACAAAGGTAACGCTGCAGCTTTTCGATTAAATCTTGTATACATAGATGAACAGATAATTATCTATACGTAAGATAGTTCAGAGCTGATGAAACAAGACGTACTGAGTTTAAAAATACTATTAGAAAGAGTAAAGTCATTTCTGGGATTTAAATGTTCGTACACAACAATTATAAAACATTCCGCCAACGATAAACTTTCGAAGTTTGAAACATGAAAACACGCGCAGGTGGTTGCTCATAAAACAATTGTTTCTTAAACGTTATCGGGTATGAATAAAAAGAAAGAACTCTGTGAAATCCACAATTTGCTGGAATCGAAATCTGCATATATGTGAAACTAGGAGAGGCGAATGTGTTAGAATATTAGAAATAGGAGACAATGAACTGAACATAACTTGGACGAGAAAGCAACCTTAACATATAAGATGACGACTGTACACAAAATCCATTTGATTGGTAATGAATGATATTTTAGTCTTTGAAAGATCATATTCCGATTAGTTGCTGGCTTTGAAATTTATTTTTCAGGATTACTGCGAGTAATCTCATGTCTGTTATATGTGTCTTTCAGTCCTTTTTTTTATTGTATTTTGTGTTTTTGACTATCTGATGAGTAAGGGCTCTTAAACTTACTTCTATGGTCAAGTTTAATCCTGTCATATTTTGTTTTTTACAGTCTTAAGTCAGGAGGCTGTAATTCAGTGCATGGCAATCGTGCGTTGCGGTATACCATAATTCGTATTCGTTTATTATTTTGTGCATAAATCTGTCCATTGAATTTCCTCTTTCGAATTGTTAGACCTTTTACATGTCTGAAAGCTTATACCTGCTCTGTGCAATTGGTTTTGTCCATTGTTGAATGCCTTACGAGGGAAAACAAACAAGGTATTAGATACATGATTTTTTTTATTAGTTGTTATTAGCTTTGAACTAGCTGTCAGTAACTGCGAGTACTCTCAGATCTGTACTTATGGTACTTTTTGTTGTTTGGGATGATGGATAGATACATACCCTGTCATGTCCTGCCTGTGTTTTGTTTAATGTTTTTCTTTGTATCGATCTGAACAGTTAACCTTTTTTGGACTTTAGTGGAGGTCATTTTGTGGACTTAAACAGAAAGTTTGTGGACTTAAGCGGTGTTGTGGACTTAAGATGAATTGTGGACTTTACCGGTGCTACAGAGCTAACAAACTTGTTTAATAAACGCAAAATTCTGTATGTTGATTTCCCAAGTTAGGAGCTTGTAGTTGAGTGTTTGTTGTAAGTTCATGTCTGATTTGTTTTCGTAATTTGTCAAATTTTAAAATTAGACCGTTATTTTTTTTCAATTGAAAAGTTTTATATTTTTTATGTTGGCGACTTTCATAGCCGACTATATAGTATGGCTTTTCGTTATTAAAGGCCGTACGGTTGCCTATAATTGCTAACATCCACTTCATTTGAACTTTGTTGGATAGTTGTCTCATATTCAACTATACCGCATTCCTTATTTTTATTTTAGTTGTATCCCAACACAAGATATACTATCTCAATGTATTAGGATGAGATAAAGACTAAGAGGAAAAGGGGATCACCAATCACGGTCATATGGAACAAAATACAAGATAAAGTCAATATGGAATATAACTAAGGCATACAAACCACAACTTTTTATAAGTCTTGTACTCCTTGAAATTAGCAACGATTATTTGAAGTTTCTCATCTTCAAAATGAAGTCGGCTTAAATGGCTAAATTGCCTTTTTAACTGGTTGCCCGGACGACCAGTCAGTTTTTACATTACGCAACAGTTTAGTCTTTAACAAATGTTATACAATGTTTGGTTAACATATGAAGGATATATAAATTTACTCCCTAAAAAAAATGTCTGAATCTGTTGTTTACTGAAGAATTGTTTTCCTTTGATTTTGTAATGTTTTAACTTAACAGCAATATAAAGAGGAAATGCGGTCATGGAAAAGAATTGATATATTGCAATCTTGGGATATAGTGAGTCGAAATGATTTTTAATTCGCAAAATTGATCATATTGCCACCTACAGATTTGTCAGTTAGCTACCAAAATAGTTATCCATCATTGTTTTCATGATATGCATTTTATTATCATTCCAACAGATTTAACTAATGAGCCGTAGATGATTATTAAAATCATTTCAGTTCTATGCCTCATCAAATGAAATTGAAATCCTTCAACCGACTTTTTTTGTTATTATTTCGGTACTTCTCTATGTTGTTCATGTATACATATATAGGTTTGAATATTTTGAGATGATTCATTTGACATCGTGCTATTATTGAAGAAGGGTATCTGTTATCCGAAATATCTAATATTTGTTCATTTTATAGTTATTTAATGATGATGTTGTACCCTTTTTGTTATATATTATATTTTGTAGTGTACAGAATCATATTACATGATCCATCGCCCTGTAAGATTGATCGTTGACTATTTATTCAGTCATTTTATATGTATATAACTCGTCTTAAACATCTACCCAACAATGTTAGATCTGTAAATTTGCTTTCGCAAATTGTTTGTTCTTCCCTCGCCGGGATTCGAACCCATGCTACTGAGATATCGTGACATCAAATCGCCTGCACTGTAGCCGTCCCGCTAGACCACACGACCACCCGGGCTTCACAATAATAAAGCTTTCAGTGGCCGTGTGTTACCTTTCCTCGTCAGTTTTAATCTAGCGGCGTACTACAGTACATGATATAAAAGGCATGGAGATATTATTGTTACAGATCAGCTCAATTATCTATAGTAAAGGATTCTACAAATTAATGCAAGATACAGTCACAGAGAATAATTATATTAATAAGTACGTCTGAGTCAGTGACAACTCTACAACAGATTTATCCATCGGATCACCAGTAATGATGGTGATACATGGCTGTGTACATTATGTATATACAACTCGTCTTAAACATCAACCCAACAATGTTAAATCTGTAAATTTGCTTTCGCAAATTTTTTATTCTTCCCTCGCCAGGATTCGAACCCATGCTACTGAGATATCGTGACACCTAATCGCCTGCACTGTAGCCGTCCCGCTAGACCACACGACCACCTGGGCTTCACAATAATAAAGCTTTCAGTGGCCGTGTGTTACCTTTCCTCGTCAGTTTTAATCTAGCGGCGTACTACAGTACATGATATATAAGGCATAGAGATGTTATTGTTACAGATCAGCTCAATTATCTATAGTAAAGGATCTTACAAATTAATGCAAGATACAGTCACAGAAAATAATTATATTAATAAGTACGTCTGTATATATATATATATAAAATTGTAAATGTTGTGCGTAGTTATATCTGCTGACATTAAGTTGTTTGTAGTTTCGTGGTTTAATAAACTTAAACTTTTATTTGATTGTTGCTTATTCAATTTACAACATTTATATAAGCTTTGGATTTCAAATATTTTGGCCACGGGCATCACTTAAGAGACATGTATTGTCGAAATGCGCATCTGGTGCAGGAAAATTGGTACCGTTAATGTTATTACAACCATAGCTTCAAAACTAAAAACAAGAAAATTTAACAATAACTCATTTATTTTAAGTTCTACACAGTGAAAAGTACGGAATGGACTTTGGACTGCAGCTAATTCTAAATAACACCCCTACGGAGGTTTCGATTAGCCGTTGCTATACGTATGCCTACATGACACATAGCCAAAAGAGAAGCTCTTCGACACGGATCAGACTGCAGGTATGGACAATAAATCGTATCGACAATATTTGTATACCACAGTCATTTATTTAAGGGATTTATAAAAAGTAAGACACAATTTTTTATCGGACAGATTACAAGAAACAATTTATCAGGTTTGCAATGTTTCCCCATAAGGTTAGAAATTAATAATAACGCATCATTATTTTTGAAAACTGTTTTTTGTTTTGGAAACAGAAAAAATAATTGTTGCTTCGCCTTTAGACTATGTTTGGTATTTATATTTTAAAACTTAGTGCACTACATGGAAGGATTTGTATAGTAAGACACTCTTACTATACAAATCCTTGCTACATGTAAAAAGCTTGACATTTAGTCGATCAAAATGTGAACGCAAGGTAGTAAAGTTTTGTTGCACAATTATCCCATGTAAATATCGCTACATTTGATTGTACAACAGTGAAACAAAACCAGGTGTCATTTCATCAAAAGTTTAGTGTAAACTCTTACACATAGTTGTTATTATATTACATAACATTAGAAACATTTAAATATTGCAATAGTTTCTGGTTATTCCAAAATTTGTCAAGGACGTCTGAATACAGTATCCAATATCAAATTGATACACTTACAATCTAGCGATGAAGGTATAGGTTCCTGCATACTACAACAAAAACATATACATCACAC